>NC_133773.1:24904830-25011736 GCF_003597395.2 Chelonoidis abingdonii
ATATATATATATAAAATCATAGGAATAAGTAACCAAACAACATTGTTTGCTGTTATCTTTTATTTTATTATGGTATTTACAATAAATGTGACAAATGTCTTGTCCCCTTTAAGATCCTGCTAGTTTTTATTGGTATAACACCACAGGCACCACAATATCAAGGGCCTCCCTGATTTGGGGAGTCAGTAGTTTGGGTTCTAATCCTGGGTTTGCCATTGACTGTGCAACCTTGAGTAAGTCATGTCACCTCTTGGTGTCTATTTTTCCCTTCCTACCCTTTGTATTGTCTCTTTCAACTGCAAGCAATTCGAGGCAGGGATTGGTTCTCACACTGTGTGAACACATTGAAGTCCTGTCTTGGCTGGATCATTTAGGTGCTACTGTAATATAAATAATAAGCAATAAGATCATTAAATGTACAGTAGAACCTCAGAGTTATGAAAGCCTGGGGAATGGAGGTTGTTCATAACTGAAATGTTCATAACTCTGAACAAAACATTATGGTTCTGTCAAAAGTTTACAACTGAACACTGACTTAATACAGCTTTGAAACTTTACTATGCAGAAGAAAATACTGCTTTCCCTTTTTTTTTTTTAGTAGTTTGTTTGACAGTACTGTACTGTATTTTCTTTTTCTTTTTTCTTTTTGATCTCTGCTGCTGCCTGATTGTGTACCTCTGTTTCCAAATGAGGTGTGTGGTTGACTGGTCTGTTCGTAACTCTGGTGTTCATAACTCTGGGGTTCAGCTATAATTTGTTCTACATCAGTCTTGTAGACTGTAAAGTACTTTGACATCCTTCAGGATGGGAAGTGCTATCTTGTTATGCTGCTTTTATGCCTTAATTCCAAAGCAATTTTTAGAGCATTCAAAAAAAGTACATTTCTACCTCCCAGTTATAGCTGTGTGTATGCAGCTCAAAACTCTACCCCCACCAGTAATTATTTTCTTTAGCTGCACAAACTTAGTGCAGTCATTTATTATTTGAAAAACTCTTGAATAAATAGTTTAAAAAGTTTAAACCAACAATGTCATGTCGCAATTTTCCCCCATGTCGATAGGCTCTCAGGAGGATGTTTTGTTAACCTAGGTGTCTCATGTTTGTGTCTCATAAGCAGAGAGGTGTTTTGCTTTAGTACTGGCTCTGAGGTCCTTTGTTTGGCTCATGGAAATGCTTGCTACTTGTATCGCATACAATCTGCTTTCCATCTCTTCTTGTTGTTTGTTCCAGATAATTAAGGGGCAAATCCAATCATCCTTCCACAGCACTGGAAGTGGAGCTAATGTTGAATGGGGACTGGATATTTCAGGTTAAGTGAGCTTCCTATGTGGCAGGGCAAGGACATGAGTGGAGGTGGGATGAGAGTCAATTGAAGGATCTTCTTTTACCTTGATCCTCCTGTCTTGCCTCTCAAGTAGGGGGCAGTGTTAAGGGACCAGAAGACTGTGCCAACTATTTGGCTGAAGTAGCTTCTTCAGAATGACTCAGCTGCTCTGCAGACGTGGGAACAAAAAGCCTTCCTTGTTTCACCTTGTGCATCTGCCCAATGCCTAGCTGGTCAGGTTGGGTGCTGGTGCAGCATATTTATTTTTTGATCTGAACAGGCATTAGTAATTGCAGATAACAAGGATAACTACCAAATTAAAATATTGCATAGCTATGCAGTTCAACATTACATACACAAACAAATAGTTGAATAGCTACACAGAGACAAGGAAACTAAACATATTAAGCAAATTCTTCTAGTTAACACAGAAGATCTTCATCCTAACAACAAATGTTTTATTAGGCATTTGTTAACATATCTTGGGAAAAAAATAGAAGACCAAACATCATACACATCAAAGCAACAATAGTAACATGTCCTCCACCTCCTGCCAAAGTCATATAAGACACATTTGCTCTCAGAGCAGAAAAGCTACAATACAGCAATCAAATGTTGCTACGGAAAGCCTATGTATTGAAACAGGACTTCTCAAATATTTTCATAGCGTGGAGAACATTTTAGTACAAAAATTGTCTCATGGTCACTTGTCCTTCTGTTAATGATCATGGAAAATCTCTTTAAACCACAGCAATTGCTTTACATGGAAAAATAGCATTTGGAAAGTACTTCATACATTTTCAGCTATGTTTCATGTAGCAGATAGAAATAATGGAGGAGAGGCCAGCAAGCACCATGTAAGCAGCTAACAGATCATTTGCAAATTCTCCACAAAGCACCTGTGAACAATGGATCACAGTATTAAACTAAAATAGGGGCTTTCTTAAGCTCAGGGTAATATTGGATGAGCTGTTTGGTAGAGAGAGATTGAGAAACTGCAGAACCAACAATCAGGCAGGCTGACAAGAGACTCATAGGGTATGATGAAACCATTTAGTCTCTTAGATATACTGTATATCCACTTCAGAGGTTTATTGGGACTTAAGAGTGAAGATGAGTAGGGCATATAAAATGTTGGGACTTACAAATGCCCATTGAATTGATCCAGACCTCAGCAATCCAAAAATGTACCTGTCTGCACTATCACTCCACACACTTTAGAAAAATAATATTTTGTACTCTCTTGTAGGTGGATTTGCCAACATCAGTTACTAAATCACTGATGCCTTGACATAAGTGTTTTACTGAGCCCTAGGGAACATTGACATATATACATATATTCTGGTATAAACCAAGGGCCTTGGGAACAAGGTTGCAAAGCTACCTACTGGTTCCTGACTGAAGGAATGATCTATTAGGAATAGGAAAACTGAATAATAAATTTGCCAGATAGCACAAATATGATTTATATCTGATAAACCAAGTGTTCCTGAGTATCAACTGAAAAATATCAGAATGCCAGGTACTCAGGAACATTCATGCCAAAATGTGTTAGGTCTCAGAGGGAGACATCCAAGTCTTAGTACAGCAGTGGTTCTTAATCTTTCCAGACTACTGCATCGCTTTCAGGAGTCAGATTTGTCTTGTGTAACCCCAAGTTTCGCCTCACTAAAAAACTACTTGCTTACAAAATCAGACTTAAAAATACAAGTGTGTCACAACACGCTACTACTGAAAAATGGCTTACTTTCTCATTTTGTCTGTGTGAAGTTTTAGTTTGCAGTGACTTTGCTGGTGCTTTTTATGTAGCCTGTTGTAAAGGTAGGCAAATATCTAGATAGGTTGATGTGCCCCCTGAAAACCCTCTGTGTACACCCAAGGGGTACACGTACTGCTGGTTGAGAACCACTGTACTTCAGCCAGAGCTCTCCCTTCAGTGCAGTGAATCAGGGCGACCGCCCCGGGCCCTGTGCTTTGGGAGGTCCTGCGCTTCGAAGGTGGGCAGGGAAGTGAGGTGGGAGGCAGGTGGGTGAGTGAGGTGAGGCGTCAAATGGGGAGGCGAGCAGTGGGGGGGGGAGGAGCCCCCTACCAGAACCTCCCCCTCCTCCCAGTACCTCCTGCCCACCATCGGGCCCCGCCGATCAGCGCCTCCCCTCCCTCTCTGCACCTACCACCTGCCTTGGATCAGATGATTAGTGGCATCAGGAGGTACTGGGGGGGGAGGGGAGAGGAGCGAGGGCACAGCGCACTTGGGAAAGGGGTGGAACTGGGTGGGGAAGAGGAGGGGTAGGGTGGGAAAAAGCAGGGTGGGGTCTTGGGGGAAGGGGTGGGGCCAGGACAGAGCCAGGCTGATCAACCTCCACCAGATGAGAAACACGGTGCATGTGTTCCAGGACCCACACCCCACCTAGGGACAGCCCTGACTACAGCATCCTAATTAATCAGTGACTCAACTGATCTGCCAAAAATTTGTCAATAGTCAACAAGGAAATACTGGAGGAAATTAAAATATATAATAAACACCTCATGGAAGACTTGAAAAAATCATTTGAAATAGTAGAATAGATGGACTAAAGGAATGAATAAGTAATTAGAATAAAGAACAAAGCACTGAGAATGCATTTGAAATAATTCTGTGCAAAATACTTATAAGCAAGTTAGAAAATGCAACCCTGCACTGCTCTGTGAGCTCAGCTAAAAACTCTTCAGCAGGCTCCATGGATAATCATTTTTCCCTTTGGGAAAATAAACGTTGTTCCAGTTTGTCAGCATCCTCAAAATGTCACTCTAAGCATTATTGGTTGCATATTTACTTGATATGGAATCCATTTGTGTTGCATGGATGATAGGCTTTCTGATGTCATGGAGATATCTCTAAAGCTATGCCTGTCATTCCTGTATCAGGTAAGGATAGATGTATTTAACAAATATTTGCTGCCATCTTCTATTGGGGAAGACCATGGCCCCAATGAAGTCAAAACTCCATATGATTTCAGTGGTTCCAGGATTTTACCACTACTCTTTTGCATAGGCGTCGACTCTGTGGGTGCTCCACGCAGCCCCCTATCAGCTTCCACTCCGCTCCCCAGCACCTCCCACCCACACCCCCAGTGCCACCCACCTGTTGGCAGACCGACAGATCAGCACCTTGGGGGAGGGGACAGAACTGGGTGGGAAGAGGTGCGACGGGGGTGGGGCCTTGGGGGAAGGGGTGGAGTGAGAGCAGGGCCTGTGGCAGAGCTGCGGTTTGGGCACCCCCCCCAGCAGTTTGAAAAGTTGGCGCCTGCGAGGGGTAGTGCAAATTATTAACCATTGTGGACCAAACTCTTCTGTCTAGTAGGTTTAGTTCATGTAGAATTAAGTAATGAAATTCAGTGTATATGTGTTGTTTTTTCATTATGCGGGGACATAAAATGATACTGACCAGGAGAAAACAGCATCAGATTCAAAGAAGCTGCTCCTTGAACAGGTCTTTTGTCATAATAGGCCTTTCTGCGTGACAGATCCTTGTGTTACTATTCTTTGATGAAAATTGCAGACAGATTAAGTCCATTTGATTTCTTATAGCTACTTAGTGTGATGAAATGATTTATCTGGTAGTTGCTCTTATGCCATCTTATCTCCTAGACATTATCTGTTTTCATTCTGCTCCGTTTCACTCCTCTAGCACCAGCCACTTTGCCCTTTCAGACAATTGATTCCTGTGGGTGCAAGAGACTTCTCTTTGTTTCTTGCCATCAGAGATAACTTACCAACAGGTATGTCTCTTCACCTGATGGACTTACCATCTTTCTCAGCTATCAATGAAATTATATCTTTTCTTCCTTGCATCTACCGCCTCTTCTTTTCTTTTCCTTCACTGCTATTTTTGACACACCATGACATTATCATAAGCAAACTAGGGAAATGTGGTCTAGATTAAATGAGTATAAGGAGGGTGCACAACTGGTTAAAAGACCGTATTCAAAGAGTAGTTATCAATAGTTTGCCATCAGTCTGGTAGGACCTATCTAGTGGGGTCCCACAGAGGTCTATCCTGGGCCTGGTACTATTCAGTATTTTAAATCATGAATTGAATAATGGGATGGAGAGCATGTTTATAAAATTTGTAGATAAGACCACAGTCGAAGGGGTTGCAAGCAGGTAAGAGAACAGGATTAGCATTCAAAAGGACCTTGATAAATTGGTCTGAAATCAACAAGATGAGTTCAAAGTACTCTATTTAGGAAGAAAAAATCAAATGTACAACTACAAAACAGGGAATAACTGCCTAGTGTCAGGGCTGGTTGCCCTGTGGTCATGGAGTTAGCTGCTCAGTATCAGGGTTGAAGGTCAGAGGTGAGTCTGAGGCCAAACCAAGTCAAAATCGCAAAGTCAGAGTCTGTTGCCAAATTGATAACATGAGGCAAGAATTGGGATAGGGTCATGCTGGAGTCTTGGTTGCTCAGACAACCCCCCAGAAATGGCTCCTTGGTTTATATGGGGAGTGACAGTCAGTCAGGGAATCACGGAGGCCTGCCACTTATTCCCCTTAGGGCAGGACTTCCTGCAGGGCCTAATCTCTCAGTTCCCTGTGTGGCAACTTTACTTGGTGATGGTGACATGGAAGCACCACCTGCCTCGAACCCCACAATCCTCCAGTTTTAGGCCCATCTAGGCAATAATACTGCTGAAAAGGATCTGGGGATAATAGTGGATCACAAATTAAATATGAGCCAACCACATTTGATGCAGTTGAAAAAGAGGCTAATATAATTCATGGACGTATTACCAGGGGTGTTATATGTAAGACATTGAAGCTAATTGTCCGACTCTAGTAGGCACTGGTTAGGCCTCAGTTTGAGTATTGTGTCCAATTCTGGGCATCACGCTTTAGAAAAGATGTTGACAAATTGGAGAAAGTCCAGGGGAGAGCAACAAAAATCAGAAAAGGGTTTAAAAAACCTGATCTATGATGAAAGGTTAAAAGAACTGAGTATGTTTAGTTATGGGAAAAGAAGACTAAGGGGGGAGACATAACAGCCTTCAAATATGTTAACGGCTGCTATAAAGAGGATGGTGATCAATTGTTTTCCATGTCCACTGAAGGTAGCAGAAGAAGTAAGGGACTTTAATCTTCAGTAGGCAAGATTTGTTAGCTGCTAGGAAAAATTTTCTAACTATAGTTAAGCACTGGAATAGGCTTCCAAATGAGGTTGTGGAATCTCCATCTTTGGAAGTTTTTAAGAACAGGTTGGACAAGCAGCTGTCAGGGATGCTCTAGATATTTGGTCCTGCCTTAGTACAAAAGTTTGGATTAGATGATATCTTGAGGTCCTTTCTAGTCTCTCATTTCTGTAGTTCTATGACTATCTATTTTAATATTGTAGCCATACTTAAACCAGTAAAGCCTTTTGGGACACAGCCTGATTCCCCAATGCCTTGTAATTTGTGTACTCATTTACAGCTTTGCAAAGTGAGTGCAAAAATCTGACCATTCCAATATGTTTTACACCCACTTTGCACTTGCTTAATTTGGATGTAAATGACCACATGGGAGAACCAGACTCTGTTTCTATGACAGAGTGCAGGAGATAAAGTGGTATTTTATAGGGCCTGATTCTTCTTTACACGATAGCCACTGTACATCACTTTGGCTATGTAAGGGTTATTAGAGCGGAAGTAAATAATATTTATGGTCACTCTATGAACACTACCCAAGAAGTGCAAAGTGGGTTTGTGTGTAAATGAAATCAGGCTCTATTGTGTGAAATGGTGTCACTGGATATGAGGTTAATTTCTTCACTTTTCAATATTGGTGCCAATTTCAAATGTGTTTCTTTTAGTCTTTACGTTCTTTGATAATATTTTTGTAAATGAAGCGCTCATCTATTGCCATCCGTTCAGTTTATTTGGTCATTTTATAGCCTTACTAGGAAATACTTCTTCTCTGAATGTTTCACATTATGGTCAGAGCTGAAAGAACACTTTTTGGAAACATGTATAGTACATCTATTTTTTAACTGTGCAGCGTTTTATTCCCACCCAGCTCTCTAAGCACTTTACTAAAGTGCTTCCCAGCTTGCCTTTGCAGCACCTAGAAGTTACAGAATTTAGGAAATGTGTACTTGAGTATATAGGAGCTGCTTTTCACAATTACTTTAAAATGGTCAGAAATAACCTGCTGCTGAGATGCACCGTCTCTGAAATTGAACAAGCTTTAAACAACTGGTAAATGGTGAAGTGTTAAAAGGTTCTGAAAAGGAAATAAACCCCACAGAATTTTCAATTTGCTACTACTTGCTTTAGAATACTAGTGGTTCATGGTCCTGGTTTGCAGCGCCTGATCCTGCAAACAGCATATGCATAGAACTCAAATTGAAGTCAATGGGAATTTTGCACACAGAAGGTTTCACAGTTATTCGGAAGAATAAAACACACTGTGCTATCCATTATTTAAACACTCTCCCTAGATACTGTCCTAAATATAGACTACTGAACATTAAGTGGAAAGTATTTCTTAATTACGGAGTCTCGGTAAAGTGGAGGAACTCACTCTTAGTTCAGGGAATCTGGGTTTTTCAGTTCACAACTGCATCCTTGAGCCTTAGGATAAGTCCTTGTGTTGATGTAGCTCAACGAAATGCACCACCAAAATGAGTGTTGAGCTTTATAATTTGAACAACATACTGAGAAAACATATCATGCCAATGTATTTTTACATACACACATCAGATACACGTACACAAAATCTTTCATGTTCCTTGGAAGCATTGTGGCATACTTTGTGTCCCAAAATTGTACCCTGTTGGTCTATTCCTGCCTCAGATTATTCTATTAATTTAGATTATAGTATTGCCCACAATGTCTTAGGTAATTACCAAACCCAGAGGAAGACACAATCCCCGCTTCACAGTGCGTATAATGTGTAAAGACAAAGATAGGCATAAAGAAGGGGGAAAATGCAATATAGAAGCAACCTGCAATTCCTTCAGCTTTTGAAGTGCTGAGTATGGCTAGATTGTACAGGCAATTGTCAACATCCTGTCCTTGTCCTTGCCCTATACTTAATATAGCTGCTGTACAAGACACAAAAGGAAAAGACAGACCCTGCCCCTGCAAATGTACCGCTTTAAAAATTTAGGCAGTGTGTAAAACAAGGGACCTAAACAAATCCCCCTTCATGCTGGCCATGCACCACAGTGGTTTATGTGTCTAATATGATTAACATCAGGAAGAGAGGGGAGCTACTCAACTGTCACTTTGTGTAACAAATCTGATGTAACGTGATTTCTTGACATTGCAAATAGGGCTGGGATAACTCAATCCAGGGCCCTAAGCACACCTGTGACATGGAAACCCATATGTTGTGTCATGGCTATGTTCCCCAGTTGGAGTGGCAGTGGGAAGGGGACCCATTGCTTTCCAGACAGTGAAGGGCAATGGCAGGTTCTCAACATCTCCCTCCCATGAAGAGCAGCATTTGCCCCTCTCCTCTCTGGAGCAGCAATGGTCGTTTTTTCCTGAGGGAGGCAAGAGCGTCCACCTAACCATAAGCAAGATTGTCTAATCCCCTTCCAATACAAACAGCAGCCTACTTTTGGGGAAACATTTGTGTAATCATAATATGACTGACACATGGAGGAATCACTGATACCAGTGGGAATTTAGCAGTATTTTATCCCTCATTTCAGCACTGAACACTGAGAGCGGTTGCATTACGGAAGGAGCCATTGAGCATTAGTTTTCAGGTCTAAAGCAGCATCTAATTTTGAGTGCCCAACTTTAGTGACCTACAGTTTTCAGTGGTGCTCAGCACCCACAACTCAAACTGAACTTCATGAGACCATGTGAGTTTTCTATCAAGTGTATCTGCTGAGCAGTTATCAGCTTCCTCTTAGAAAAGAAGTGTGAACAGGAGCTTCACCTTTGAATATCATCAGGATCTGGAATGTTTAAATCGAGATCTAAACTTAATGCCTCAGTTATTTCTCTGTTGCAGGTCTGAACCAGAGATTCACATGTTCCTGAACTTAGGGAAGGCTTAGATTTGGACCTCATAAAACATGGCTAGTCTCTTCCATTTTAGCCCTGATCCTGCAGTCGTATCCATTCAGCCTGACTCTTGAGCCCTGCCAGAAGTCCACTGTTGTATGAGGAAAGGTTTAAGCCTCCGGTCTAGCAGAAACCAATTGAACGTTATAATTAACTTATTACAAATTAGTCGGGCGATAAGGCATGTTTGATAGCCCATCCCATTGAGTGTCATTGGTTTGGGGTGAGTGCAGTTAATGATAGTTGGGCGGTAACATGGGATCGTCTTAAGTAACTGTCCTATTGTATGGTACCAGATTAATACCCTAGCCTCTGTTTGCCAGAAGCTGGGAATGAGCAGCAGGGGATGGATCGCTTGATAATTACCTGTTCTGTTCATTCCTTCTGGGGGACCTGGCATTGTCCACTGTCGGAAGACAGGATACTAGGATAGATGGACCTTTGGTCTGACCCAGTAGGGCCGTTCTTATGTACTGTTGTGCCAAAAGACTGGCTTTGTGAGGATTCAAAAAATCTGCAGTGAAGTGTGTTGTGTATATGGATAGACGGAGTAAGCAAGACAAATTCCTTTCACCATCGAGGATGGCCCTGTCAACAGGAAGAGTAGAGAGTAAATCTGATCTAGTGATTAAACTTGGGAACTAGGAGTCAGCATTTTGGGATCTATTTCAGCCTTTGCAACTGACCCACTGTGTAATCCTCAGCAAGGTACCATATATACTCGATTATAAGCCGGTTTGTTTATAAGATGACCCCTCTCAAGATGGATAAGTAAAAATGGAAAAGCTTCCGCAGGCATGGAGGTAAACCTAAGTAAACAAAGTGTCCCAGCATGTCAGCTGCTTACCCTGATGGGCCAGGACAGCAACTGGTGGGGAAATGTTTTTTTGGGGGAAAAGCTGGGGTTCAAGGGAGTAACCCCTGTGACCACCCCCCATATGACCCAACCCCTAGCCTGGGAACCCCACACTCTTGACATCCCATCCCCTCCTACCTTATCTGGGGAGGGCCAGGGGAGGATGTCTCTTGCCTGGCTGGAGCTGCTCCAGCAGGCTGGGCAGTGTGGCCACAGCCTGCTCTGGCGGGCCAGACCGGGTGACGCAGCCGCAGCATGTTCCAGCGGGCTGGGCCAGGCAGCGTGGCCACAGCCTGCTTTGGGGGCAGGGCTGAGCAGCATGACTGCAGCCTGCCAGCCCTGGAGCTGCAGCTGCTTCAGAGGCTGGGGGAAGAGCAGAGTGGCCAGAAGCAGAGACACTCTGGCCCCACCTCTTCCTTTCTGGCTCTGCTGGCTGTGCTGCCTCTCCTTGCTCCTTCTGTTGGGGGGAGGGGCTGTGTCCAATCCCTCCCACTCTATTCCCCGTTCATAAGCTGACCCCCTTCTCTGATGCTTTCCTTTTTTACTAAAAAAATTTGGCTTATGAACAAGTATATACGGTATTTAGCCTCTCTGTGTCAGTTTACCATCTGCAAAATAATAATACTTGGCCTTTCCTTTGCATCTTTCATCCAAAGACCTTAGTCAAGTGCTTTTCTGACAATTAATTAAACCTCACAATTCCTCACTATGATAGTGGGGAATGTAGGGCACAGAAAGGTTTAAATGGCTTTCCCAAAGTCGTACTGTAAATAAGTCTGTGGCAAAGCATGTAACTGTGACTATTATTCCTGTGCTATAACCACTATACCTACTAGCACTTCCCCTATAAAAATGTTGCACTTGTTGTTTATTTCTGTAATAGTTTGAATCCTCAAATTGTGCATATAGCTGGTCTGTGTAACCCTATTGTTCTGTCATTGTTAACTTTATCATCCTTCCCCCATTCCATCCTAAGGTATTTTTACACCCACTTGTTCTTGTCTTAAATTGTAAGCACTTAAGCGCATGAACCATGTTCTTCGAGTGCTTGTTCATATCGATTCCAATTAGGTGTGCGCGCGCCACGTGCACGTTCATCGGAAGATTTTAACCTAACAACACTCGGTGGGTCGGCTGGGCTATGGTGTCTGATATATACCCCTGCCGGCCCAACTGCCCCTCAGTTTCTTCTTACCGCCCATGTCAGTCGTTGGAACTGTGGAGCGTGGCTTTGCTGATCTCCACATCCCTAGCTACTCGTAGTTCTGTACTCCTCACTGTGTTTATAGTTCGAGTTTTTGTGGTTATACTTAGTATTAGTACTTAGTTTTATAGTTAGTGTATATAGTTGAAAGGGGGATCGGGGATTAGCCCCTTTCCTCCGCCCCGGTGTGGGCCCATGCCCAAGACACCGGGATTCAAACCATTCTCGGCGTGCCAGAAGCCGATGCCAATAGGGGATCCCCACAACTCCTGCCTCAAGTGCCTAGGGGAATCCCACCTTGTTGACAAGTGCCACATTTGCAAGTCCTTTAAACCAAGGACGAAGGAGGAGTGGGAATTTCGATTGAAGCAGCTCCTCATGGAGTCGGCACTTAATCCTGCAGCATCGATACCGAGCGCCCAACAGACTGCCTTGGTAAGGAGCGCCCCTTCGGCACCAGATCACTCCAGTACTGAGAAGGACTCTCAGCATCAACCTTTACCGGCACCGACTCCTCGGCACCGCTCCCTTTCCCCGACTGGGAAACGAAATGCTGCTCCAACTTCAGCCTCCCAGAAAGAGCACTCATCTAAGACGGTTCGTTGGGCACCATCTTCCGCTGCGGCACCGTCGACGCTGGCACCACAGATAGCTGCTCCACCTGGAACGGCACCGTCGATTCTGGTCCCACAAGGGCCGTTGACTCCGGTGCCAGACAGCTCCCCGGCTCCTGCTGTGGTTGAGCTTGTTCTCCCTTCTACGCCGGAGACCTTCTCTACGGCAAGGGAACTCATTTCGATGATGGAGCCGATGCGTCCTCAACCCCCGGCGCCGCCGGTGCGGGTTGTTCAATCCATCGGCAAGCCAGCCCTGGTAAGGCCTCCATCCATCGATCCACCAGAGAGACGTCGTTCCAGATCGCGGTCTCACAGACACTCTCGATCACGTCGCTGCCACTCCCGGCGCCGCTCGCAGTCCTGGCACCGCTCTCTATCGCGGTACCGGTCGCACTCGCGGCGCCGTTCAGCATCACGTTCACCGGATAGATAATCCTGGTACCAATCCAGCTCTCGGCACCGATCTCGGTACCATGTATCCTGCAGTCGCTCCAGACGACGGGGCTCGAGATCGCGGTTGACCTCGCAGCACCACTACGGTAGAAGGTCCCAGTCTCGCTCGCGGTACCGCCATAGCTCCCGGTACTGCTCCCTGGTACTGTCCCGGGATTGAGTGCCCAGAACAGTGCTGTCCTCCCAGGGCCTCTCGGCACCATCGTGGCCTTCGAGATGCACTTCAGTATCGTCTCAGGCCAGAAGTGCATCATACCATCCGGAGGGTGACTCTGACGTCCCCAGCCACTATCCGGAGAGACAAAGCCACGAACAAGGGCCTCATCACTGGTCCTTCTGACACCATGGGCATACCACCAGGCCCAAGGTGCCCCGTCAGTGGCTCAATGCTCGGCCCCCTCAGAACACCAGGTACCAGAGGTGACAGTGAGCCACCCTCCCCCTACGGGCACAGATGAGGGTCCAATTCCATCGGTGGGCACAGAGGTTCCACCTGATGCAGCTGATGCTCCTCCTGTACACGATCCACCTCAGGACTCGTTGGTTCCGGGCCTCTCCTCCTCTTCCTCACCTGATGAGGTGGTAGCAAGAATATCCTCCTCAGGTCCTCCGCCAGTCGATCTCAGGGCCCATCAAGACCTCTTGAGGCGAGTGGCCCAGAATATGAATTTGAAGATGGAGGAGGTCACTGAAATAGAGGACCCAGTCGTGGACATCTGTCATGGTATCTTTCCCCAATCTGAACCTTAGAGTCCAAAAAATTGGGGTACCAGCATGAATTTCTCTAAGCTTAATTACCAGCTTAGATCTGATAAGCTGCCACCACCCAAAAATATATAGTGTTTTTGGGCCTTTGGTTCCCCAAAACCTTCCCTGGGGATCCAAGACCAAATTCTTGAGTCTCACAACAAGGGAATAACCATTTCCCTTCCCCTCCTTCTCCTCCCAGACTTTCCGCCCTGGTACACAGGAGATCATCATCCTTCAACACTCTTGAATCACAACACAGAGAAATCAGGTTTCTCCTCTCCTTCTCTCCCCTCCGGCTTTCCTCCTGGGCATCTTGAGAGATAGACAGTGATTCAACTCCTTGAATCTTAAAAACAGAGGGTTCCACCTCCACCCCTCCCACTTCCCTCAGCCAGAGGCAATACAGATTCAAGCTCTGTAAATCTAAAACAAAGAGGAATTTACCTTCCCCCCTCTCTTTCTCTCCACCAAATCTGGATGGTACAACTCAATACTTAGCATTAACAGGAGTAAAAAATTCATTAGGTCTTAAAAAGAAAGTTTTTAATAAAAGACAGAAAGAGTAAGAAAATCTCTTTAAATTCAAGATGGAATATTACAGGGTCTTTCAGCTTATAGAAACTGGAGAAAAAGCCTCCTCCAGCAGAAATACAATTTAAAATGCTTTCAGCCAAATACACATTAAAACTCTACCAGCCAGATACACATCTGCAAATAAAGAAAACCAATTAAAAAGACTAAACCGCCTTTCTACCTTTGTACTTACAAAGTTGGAACAGAAGATTAGAGAGCCTGTAGGTACGTGTGGTCACTCTCAGAACCCAGAGAGACAACAGACAAAGAACAAAGAACACACACACACAAGCTTCCCTCCACCCAGATTTGAAAGTATCTTGTCTCCTGATTTGTCCTCTGGTCAGGTGTTGTTTGTTAACCCTTTACAGGTGAAAGAGACATTAGCCCTTAGCTATCTGTTTATGACAACATCTTATCAGCTGATGCACCTACTAGAGTGGCGCTCTCATTCATCCACATCATTTGGCAATCCCCAGATTCAATTCCACCTACAGCTGGGGGAGTAGAGAGGGATTATATGGTCCCCTCAAAGGGGTATGAATACCTCTACACCATCCACATCCCTGCTCTCTGGTTGTCCAATCAGTGAACGAACGGGAGCGTCATGGCCAGCAAGCATCAGCTCCTAAGGCGAAGGAGGCTAGATGTATGGACCTCCTAGGCCTCCAACTTAGGGTGGCAAATCAACAAGCCCTCCTAAGCTGGTACAATTTTAATACCTGGGTGTCAGTGCGGAAGTTTACGGAGCTTCTTCCCCAGGAGTCCTGTCCAGAGTTTACGACCCTGCTTGAAGAAGGTAAAAAGGTGGCAAGAACCTCCCTCCAGGCCTCTCTGGATGCCGCAGACTTGGCAGCCAGAACTCTGGCAGCCATAACTCTGGCAACCAGAGTGACGATGAGGCGTATCTCCTGGCTCCAGGCTTCAGGCCTTCCCCCTGAATTGCAGCAGATCATTCAGGATTTACCCTTCGAGGGACAGGGCCTCTTCTCAGACAAAACCGACCCCAGGTTGAAAAGCCTCAAGGACAATCGTGTCATAATGCGCTCGCTGGGTATGCACACACAGTGACCCAACGAAGGTCCTTCCGGGCCCAGCCATACCGCCTGTACAACCAGACTAGGCCGCGTCAGGACGCTACCAGCAGACATGGCAGGGGGAATCTGTGGAGGCAGTCTGGCCCTCAAGGATCCCAAAGTCAAGTGCCTCCTAAACCCCCAAGGGGCCTAAGCAAAATTTTTGATGAGATGCCCGAGAATGGCCCACCAGTTATCCTACAGGATCCTTCTCCCTCCTTTTTCAACCGCCTCTCCCATTTCCTCCCTGCCTGGTCTCAGCTAACCTCCGATCATTGGGTCCTTTGCACGGTGGAAATGGGATACCATCTACTGTTTGTTTCAACCCCTCCCTCCCTCCTTACCCTTCCCTCTTCAGGGACCCCTCTCACGAGCAATTCCTCTGGCAAGAGATCCAGGCACTCCTGAAGCTGGGAGCCATAGAGGAGGTGCCAAAAGACATGAGGGGCAAGGGGTTCTATTCTCGCTACTTTTTAATCCACAAGGCAAAGGGAGGTCTACGACCAATCCTAGACCTGCGAGAACTCAACAAATTCCTGATAAAGTTGAAATTCCGCATGGTATCCCTGGGGACCATCATCCCATCCCTGGATCCGGGAGACTGGTATGCCGCCCTCAACATGAAGGATACTTATTTCCACATTGCCATTTATCCACCACACAGACGGTATCTCCGTTTTGTGGTCAACCACCAACACTTTCAGTTCACGGTTCTTCCCTTTGGCCTTTCTACAGCTCCAAGGGTCTTCACCAAATGCATGGCTGTAGTAGCCACCTCCCTCAGGCGTCGTCGAGTACACGTCTACCCGTATCTCGAGGATTGGCTTATTCGAGGGACTTTTCTGTCACAAGTATTGCAGCACCTGTGCATCGTCAGAGACCTCTTTGGGAGATTAGGTCTCATGATCAACACAGAAAAGTCTACTCTCACACCCACGCAGAGAATAGACTTCATCGGAGCTGTTCTGGACTCCAGTTTTCCAGAGCCTGCCTCCCCCAGTCTCATTTTCAAACAATGGCTTCATTAATTCACAGTCTTCAATCCCTTCCAACAGCGTCAGTGCGATCTTGCCTCGGCCTAGTAGGTCACATGGCCTCCTGCACCTTCGTGACCAAGCACGCGAGACTACATCTCCGTCCCTTCCAAACCTGGCTGGCTTCAATATACCGTCCACACAGAGACAGTCTGGATTCGGTGCTCACTATCCCCGGGAAGGTTCTCGATTCCCTCACTTGGTGGTTAGACCCCTCTCTGGTCTGCGCAGGCATGCCATTCCACCCACTGCAACCCTCGGTAGCCCTAACCACAGACGCATCATCTCTGGGTTGGGGTGCCCATCTCGGGAGTCATCACACTCAAGGCCTCTGGTTGCCCCAAGAGCTGTCCCTGCACATCAACGTGAGGGAACTGAGAGCAGTCTGTCTAGCATGCCAGGTGTTTCAGGACCATCTACAAGGCCGTTGTGTATCAGTGTTCATGGACAACACAACGGCCATGTTTTACACAAACAAGCAGGGCGGAGCACGCTCCTCTCTCCTCTGTCAAGAAGCCATCCGCCTCTGGGAATTTTGCATAGCCCACTCTATCGATTTGGCAGCATCTTTTCTCCCAGGGGTCCAGAACACTCTGGCAGATCACCTCAGCAGGTCCTTCCTGTCTCACGAGTGGTCAATACGCCCGGATGTTATCCATTCTGTTTTCCGGAAGTGGGGCTTTCCCCACATAGACCTCTTTGCCTCTTGAGAGAACAGGAAATGCCAGGTGTTCTGCTCCTTCCAAGGACGCTCCCCGGGCTCTCTCTCAGATGCATTCCTGATCCCGTGGAAGAGGCATCTACTTTATGACTTCCCACTGTTTCCACTCGTCCACAGAGTCCTACTCAAGCTCCGCAGGGACAGAGCCCACCTGATGCTCATTGCTCCAGCATGGCCAGGGCAGCATTGGTACACCCTGTTGTTCGACCTCTCCGTGGCAGACTTGATCCCCCTGCCGCTCTGGCCGGACCTCATAACACAGGACTTCTGCAGGCTTCACCATCCGGACCTGCAATCCCTTCATCTGACAGCATGGCTGCTATGTGGTTGAGCCAGTCAGAATTGCGTTGTTCCGTCTCGGTACAACAGTGCTCTTTGGCAGCAGGAAGCCTTCCACGAGGACGACATATCTCGCCAAGTGGAAGCATTTCTCCCACAGGTGTGGTCAGAGTAACTTAATCCCCAGACAGGTTTCTGTCCCCATTGTCCTGGATTACCTATGGTTCCTCAAAGAGCAGGGCCTGACGGTCTCTTCTATAAGGGTGCATCTCGCAGCTATTCAGCCTTCCACCCAGGGGAAAGTGGCAGCTCAATCTTTTCTCACCCCATAGTTTCCTGGTTCCTTAAGGGATTGGGGCGGTTGTACCCTCAAGTCAGACACCCGACCCCTACCTGGGATCTCAACCTAGTGCTAGCCAAGCTCCTGAGTTCCCCTTTCGAGCCTCTAGCCACCTGCTCGCTGCTGTACCTCTCCTGGAAGACAGCCTTCCTTGTCACTATCACCTCGGCAAGACAAGGATCAGAGCTTCGAGCTTTGACAGTGGATCCCCCGTATATGGTGTTCCACAAGGACAAGGTACAGCTGCGACCACACCCGGCATTCCTCCCTAAGGTGGTGTTTGCCTTTCATGTTAATCAAGACATCCTTCTCCCAGTTTTTTTCCTGAAGCTGCATTCATCGCATCGTGAACGACAACTACATACTTTGGATGTCTGCAGGGCTCTCGCCTTTTGTATTGAGAAAACCAAACCCTTCCGACGGTCACCCCAGCTCTTTGTAGCCATGGCAGACCGGATGAAAGGCATGCCAGTCTCTTACCAACGAATTTCATCTTGGGTGACGTCCTGCATCCGAACATGCTGTGAATTGGCTCACATTCCGGTTAGCCATCTCACTGCCCATTCTGCTCGGGCGCAAGCCTCATCTGCTGCTTTCCTGGCCCATATCCCCATCCAGGCAATATGTCGCGCTGCTACCTGGTCTTCCATTCATACCTTTGCCTCACACTACGCATTGGTTCAGCAGTCCAGAGACGATGCAGCCTTTGGCTCAGCCGTTTTGCATTCCGCAACGTCTCACTCCGACCCCACCGCCTAGGTAAGGCTTGGGAATCACCTAATTGGAATCGATATGAGCAAGCACTCAAAAAAGAAAAGACGGTTACTCACCTTTGTAACTGTTGTTCTTCGAGATGTGTTGCTCATATCCATTCCAAACCTGCCCTCTTTTCCCACTGTCGGAGTAGCTGGCAAGAAGGAACTGAGGGGCAGTTGGGCCAGCAGAGGTATATATCTGGCGCCATAGTGGCGCCACTCCAGGGGACGCCCAGCTGACTCATCGAGTGTTGCTAGGGTAAAAATCTTCCAACGAACGTGTACGCGGCCCGCGCACACCTAACTGGAATGGATATGAGGAATACATCTCGAAGAATAACAGTTACAAAGGTGAATACCTGTCTTTTTTTCTGTGTGTTGTACAATGCCTGGAGGAATGGGTCCCCTCTTTCGACCAAAACTGCCATAATGTAAAACTTTCATTATAATAGGAAAGGTGTGGTAGGGGACTTTAAAGTGTGTGTGTGTGTGTGTGTGTGTATATATATATATATATATAAAAAAAAAAATACATAGTCCTTGACCCAAAATGTTTACAGCGAGTCTCCCTGCAGGATCACTTTGTATGACTGATATAACACAGAAAGCGGAAGTAATAAACAATGGGAATGGAATAGAAGAGAGGACAAAAGTTGTGAAAACTGTGTATGGTTACTTTTTGATATAGAAATTGTCCACTTCTGTTGTTCTCCATCCTTTAAGCATTGACTAGCGCTGGGCAGGAAATGGTTTTCCTGTCCCATGGGAATTTATTTTTTTAATTTCAAAAAAATTTCACCGTCCATATCAAGACAGAAAAGTCAAAAATGTGCACCAACGAACAAAAAGAAGTTGAAGAATATTAAGTCACTCAGTACCTTATATTCTGATAGTTTCATAGCATGTAATTACAATTTCAGCTTTTTTAGTTTTTACTCTAAACTGAAAAGTCATTTTGAACAAAAAAACAGAACATCTCATTTTGAAAACATCAAAACAGGATGTTTCAACAATTTCAAAACATTTCTTCAAAATTTTTGGTCACTGCTAATTTATCAAATATTCTTTCGCATGAAAAGCTTTGTTTTCAATCAGTTGACTGGTTGAAAAAAGGCTTAATCAAAAATCCACCACCAGCTCTATCTTTGACTACTTATTTTTCTCCCTTTACATTGTGAGCTCCTGGAATCACAGATGGTCCTTCTTTGGTGTTTGGAAAGTGTCTCACATAGAGTAGATGCTAATGTAAATAAATAGTAATTTAGGAATGTTATTCACGTTTTAATGTGTGTAAATGGTGCCCCTGGTTTCTGGCCCCATCCAGGTGAGCCAAGGCCCAGGCTATTTGCAATAGGCTCATTCCCTTTAAATTACCTTATCTAGGCAGTTAATTGAATAAAGGGCACCTGATACAAAGGCCATCAGGCTCAGTTCAGGCAGGTGCTCAGAGAGAGAGAGAAGCTCCCAGAGATCCTGAGAAGGAGGATGGTGCAACCCCTGAGCCAACATGAGACTGCAGCCAAAGTATTCAGGACTGAGCACCATAGGCCCAAGGAGGTGAGCTGCATAACTCTTGAGCCCAAGAGAGAGATTGTTCATTTGTATTTAATAAAGTAGAATCCAGCTGGGAATTTTGTCTTACAGTCTTTTGGACTATTTGAAATTCTTAAGGGGAACTGAGAAAAAGGGAAACTGAGGCAGGGATTGCCTACAGCACCATGTAGAGGCAGCACTTGGGTGGTCCCCCTCCTCCATTTTTCCTTTAAATATTGTACAATGTATAAAATCATCAAAATTACACGTTTAATTTTATACACTGACTTCAGTGGAGCTATTCACAGTGCGTAGAATTAATCATGTGTGTAAGTGTTTGCACGATCAGGCCCTCAGAGATAAATGTTCAGGATCCTCTGAATAGAACAAGTCTGTTCAGAAGCCTGTAAGAATTTTGCTATCTGCGTGTATTCTAAATAGCACTTAGTTTTTGGTGTTTTTTTAAACCACTATATTGGTTCTGCAAATGCATCACACAAAACAAATTAAAATTATCATAAAATCCACTGGAGTGTGTGTACGATGTCCTCTTTCTGCTTCAGCAGCTGATTGCTAAAAATCAGACACTTGCTGTCTGATCAAAAATGGGGGCTCATAGGTTTATAGTGTCTATCCCAGATACTTTCTGGGGATGAAGTGTCTTGGTGTGTGAAAGGACTTTAAAGCAAAGCTCTATTTTATCTGTTTTTATAAAATATTCAATAGTAGCAATGGGTAAACCTCAAATGGTTCAGAAGTTTGGTTCAGATAAGCACCTAAAAGTTCATCTACTTATCTAAGCGTTTACAAAACTCTTTGGTCTGGAAATCTCTTGAGGACAGGTGTTCAGTAAAGGTTCCTGTATTTCCTGGTTTTAGCTAGATCAGAAGCAGTACAAGAACACCAGAGCTTTTCTCATATCATCTTATTTCAGTTTTCAGATCTGGCTAAAACCAGAGAGTTCAAAGGTCTGCTATTTTTTCAAAAGTTATCTATGTATTTTCAAACCCCAAAGAGGATTTGGATTTCGTTGATTTTGGGTGAAGGTTCACTTCAGTTGTCATTTTATCATATTGATTCATTCATCCCTAGTGTAATACCTGCAGATATATCCCAGTCGCAGATAGGAATTTATTCTAAAATATTAATGAGAGGGTGAGACATACTTTGACAGGATGGCATCCATGGAAACAAGAATGCTGGTGAAATAATACAGTGAAATATTCTATCGGGAGTTAAATTACTTCTCTCTTTACCAGTATCCCCGGCATACTGGTGACCGTATAAGATGATACAGAATAAGAGTGCTTCAGAAAATGACTTAGTCAATGGGACTACTCACAATGTACAAAGTTAAGTATGTGCATAATCTTGGCAGAATCAGGACCTATTAAAACTGAAATTAAAAATATCACTATCTTCTTGCTTCTGTTTTATAAGTAAAAAAAATTACACCCCTGTTGTATTTTTGGTTTGTTTGCTTTGTGTGTACATGTGTGTTATTAATAGAATGAAATCATGCAAAATGCTGTGATACTAGTGCATTCATATGCTGTAAAAATAAAATTTAATGTGCCAGTTTGTGCCATGGTAAATTGTTAAATTGAATTTTAGACAGTGCATAGCAGTGCTATAGTTAATTGCAAAATCTTCATCATAATGAATTTTATTTATCACAACAATTGACTGCATAAAAAGGATGAACAAACTGCAGATAAATCAGTGGGTTACAACCTTGTGTTAAAACCTTTACTCTTTCTCCGTACATTCCCGTGCACTCTCACAGTAGTAGCAATTCATGTCCTCAGATGGAGGTGGTGTGTGCTCAATCTGTCTTACATGATCTAAGCTGATCTATTGAAACCATTTTCTATGCTAAAGTACGATTTCCAGCAATCAGTGAACTAAAGAGATTGCTTCTTGCATTTAACGTTCACATCCAACGGCAAATCTCATTGAAGAATGGTTGAAAGCCAGTATCACATTCCATCTAGGGTCCTAAATTCACCTAAATCTAATTATGGTCCCTGTATAAACAGAGCGTTTTTCACTGTGGCTTCTAAAAATGTTCTAGGTCAAAGATTCACATAAATTTACATGGTTTTCTATGTATATTATGTTTTGTATCAGCACCTTTATCAGGGCATAGCAATGCAGGGGTTTAGTGTCTTTAATGTGAAATTAGGCTCTTCCACATTTTATCCAAAGTAACAAAACAGCAATAGCCAATGTGTATGCGCGGGATTATTTATTTATTAAAATAAGCTGGGTAAAGACAAACATTGTTTGCTCAATATTTATTACTGTTTCACCTTCCTGGAATTGCAGAACTGCAGGCATTTTGATAAATGGACTCAGCGTAAGGGTCTCTGTTCTTAGCCTGATGCTATCTTGTGATTTCACACATCAATATCCTTCAACAAGATGGAACAATAACATCAGCGGATTTTTTTGGTCTCTAAAAGTGAAATAATACAAATAACTGAAAGCTGAGCTAGTTCAGAGCACTGGCCTTCCCTTTCTTCACTGAAACTCTTTCTTTTTTTCCATTCAGGTTTAATGATCAAACTTTTTTTTTATTAAATATATTTCTGTGTTTAATGTTCGATGATTTTCAGGTACTTCCTCTTTTCTCCCCATTTTAAGAAAGAAGGCCTATCCCTGCACTGGTAACTCCCTACGTCATCTTTATCTGAGGGTAGGGCCTGTAGTGGTAGCATCAGGATATACCAGCACCTTGATGAAGATAGCCAGCAACTGCTCTGAAAACAGCAGCCAGAGTCCTGGATTTACACGTGATATGGGGGAAGAACTGTGTTCTCGCTTTAAAGACTGAGACAGCCAGGTAGATCATTGGAGAGAAAAGCAAGCCAATCCCTATTAAAAACGAAGAGAAACAGTCAGCTAGGGTGAGGGCAGCTCTGCTCTGCAGCCAGTTACAGTATCATGCTTCCTGCTCCCAACCACCTGGTGCATACTGAACTGGATTTTTCCCTCCCAGCATCACTTTGATCTGCTGCATGGAGAAAGGGGAAGGGAGCACTAGGTCTATCTCTTCCCATCTCAGGTGCCCTCTCTCTGGTGGGGAAAGGGGTCTCTTGGGGACCCCCTTGTTAAAATTCCTTTACAAATTAAGCCTTGTATGATTTCCTCTCTCTCATGGAATTCCCCCTCTGTCTCACCCCTCCACACACACAATCCCCTAGATGTTGCTAAATCATATCTGATAGAGATTACAAGTCCTTGCAGCTCAGAAACATACTTCTGAAGAGTAAATGTGTTGTATTTGGAATTGATCAGATTGCATCACATAGAAGGTATTTTAAAAAAAATTCCCCGGGAAGAAGATTCCTTCCTCTGTTTTAGATAATATCAGTTAAGCAACATAATGGACCCAATCTCAGGTGGTTTCAATTGATATAGCTTTGTTTACTTAATTATAAATTTGGACCAGAACCTCAGCTGGTGTGAACATACTGCAGTTTTCCACTCAGTGGCTTTTCCCTCCATTTTTATCTACAGGTGCAACCAGACTGTCCTACTGCTGAGCTGTCCTGAGGGAAATTCCAAACTTTATTTAAAATTTCTGACTACCAGTTTGGCTCAATGAAGTTTATCTGACTCCCAGTCATGTCCTAGGACTGTTTGCATTGTCCCCTCAGTTTAGCTTCCACTTCTCAGGGATGTGCAGCAGCTGGTGCCACCTCTGGCTTCAGGGAGTGAGCTAGGCCGAGAAAAGCCAAAGGCAGATCTATGTTTCCTGCTTCACGCCCTTATCAGATGTCTCATTGGGGAACTCAGCCAGCTCTGCAGGCAGAGAAACATTTCCCCCAGTGCCTGGTCTGTTCAGGGTTGCCTTGCCCCCAACCCTCTGAGGCAAGAAAAGAGAAAGGCAGGACTGGAAAAACTGGCTCCAGGGCAAGGAGCCCTCCTCCCGCATAACCTTGAGAGGAGTGTCACCAGAAGGACAGGATGCCAGATAAAAGATTGTACCTGAGTTCATAGACCATGCGCCAGCAGCCATGTCTGCGGAGTTCAACCACTTTGTTTGCTTCCACCTGCTATTCCATCAAGGTTGTGGATGGAGAACCAGACAAAGCCTTTGCACTGCCAACTCCAGAAAGTGCAGAAAAAGGAAACTTCAGGCAGAGCTCCCTCCCCGTGTTACCAGCTGTGTAACAGACCTCCAAAGGTTTCCCTAGGGATATCCCAGGCTGAGGCCTTCTGGGGAAAAGCAGACCCATCTGGCTCCTTTGGATGCCATGCAGTAGAGGAGGGGGAAGATCTTGAACGTTCAACCTTTAATCCCAGGCCAATATTCAGGTCCTAATGTATAATCTCAGCTTCCTCAACTGGTGAGTCCAGGGAGTCTGCCTTTTTTTGTAGGATTCCACCCATTACTGACCCAGATAGAGTGAGCCTTAGGTCAGATGACAGCTGGGATAATAGAGGGGGCTCATTCATGTCCCAGTTAAATCCAGGGAATATGTGCCAGAAAGAGAGATCACAGCATACACCAGCTGGAGCACAATGAACATTATGGAGGTCTCAGAGACTGTTATTTCCCTGGATTACAGATTTGTTTTGGTCATGATAGTCAACACGTCTGACGGGATTTTCATGAATAAATAGGAAGAGCAGAGTCATTGAGAAAATCAACTTCTCCTGTCTTGGGTGAAGCCAAGTTTTCTATCTCTGGGGGCTCTGCCCATCAAACAGGAGATGAATATGAAGGCTTACATGACAGAAATTGGAGGAAGTAGAGTGAAAACTGCATAAATATTCTTATTCATTGTAAATTAGTTTGATGGGCTGATGACTGACCTCTTGTCATCTAGAAACTGCAGTAAAGTGCCTTTTGGTCACTCCATGTGTCAGGATCCAGCATGTGAGATGGCAAAAAATGAATCAAATGTCTCCTTTATGCCTTCCCACCTTTTCCACTGCTTCCTAGGACCATACAAAAATAGAAGAGAGAGCAGCAATGTTACTGTTTATGCCTTTGTGGATGAAAAGGCTATGGCCCTCAATCCTCATTACTCTAACTTTTTCCAATGTCCGTTAGAAGGAAAAAAAAGTCTCCTGTCCAGGATCAGACAGGTGGAGTATCAGAATGGATACATGGGCAGTAAGAAAAGTAAACTAGATCTTATTCTGCTGGCTGGTCCAAAGTCCATCCAGAGATTAACTGACATGTCATTCAAGTGAAACACAGCCTTGTGTTTCCTTTGTGTGGCTGTATGAGTGTCCAAGCAAAAAAGTCAAATCTCTGTAATATTATTTAATCTATATGTTTCTAGGGCAGTTAACTTTTACTCCAGATGCACTGTCATAGAGCACCACCTTGGAATCTGATTCTGCTCCTTACAGTACTATCCAGATTGAACCCCTGCAGGAAGTCATTGTACTTCTTATCTCTTAAAGTAAATCTTGTGATAACTTCTGTCTCCAGGGGTATGATTTTTGAAGTTGGATGCTTTCTCTGATGAGACTCAGTATTCTACTCCTGCTTGAGACAAGTAGTCCTCATGGCTGTCATAACATTCATTCCCAACGTAAAGCCAGGAAATAATCTTCCTTCTGTTAAGCATCAAAATCCAATTATAGGATCACTGACAATCTCAGAACAGAGAACTCATGTCTCCTATATTGAGATCAGGCTAATCAGATTATTTATTACTATTTCTCACTCAGTCATGCACAAGATATATGGGATTCTTTGCCATGCCTTATGGGATGCCATGATTAAAAAACAAGCAAGTAATAACAATGATTAATTATTTCTCTTTTATTAAAGAAAATGAAATATTAAACAAATTAAACCTAACAGAACATAAACAATAAAAAAATGATTACTTCAGTAACAGTAATTCCTTCCATATGTCTCTCTGTGGAGAGCTTTTGTTAGAGATTACACCTTTGGCACTCATTTCTTAGTAAGTTAAGACCAAAGAATATTATTTTCCCAAATTATTAGTGAGTCATGTATTAGTTTCATAGGTAACAAAAACAGTTTATATAGGTGGGCAAAATAACTTGTTAAAGGATAAGCGAGTCCTATTTGAGTTATCAGTGATCATGGATAACTGCACACAGTATATAAATGGGTAAAGGTGAGTATTTTTTCCAAATACTATGATATCAAATGAAGTATTTAAATCAGTTACTTCAAAGAAGGCATTCAAGGAGTTTGTCTTAAAGCAGGCAACTTAATGAATATTAAGAATCTGAAATCTGAATTAAATCCTAGAATTTCACTGTTAGTGTCTGTCTCCTTGCCAGGAATACATGGTGTAAACCATTTGGTGTTTTAACAGGAGAAGCTGTTAATATCTTAAATTACAGTAACATTTCAATATCAATCATTAGTTTACAGTTTAAATCCAATTATGTGGCAATGCTTTAAGTAAACTTCCATCTCATCAGCCTTTGTTGAAGTCCTGGTAATATGATATTGTAGAAGAAGTGCTGAAGTGGATAGTGGTTGCTTTCTGATGCTCTGCTCTTCTTAGCTGTCATAGTGCAGCTACTGCAGGAGTGGGCAAACTATGGCCCATGAACTGGAGCCAGTCCATCAGGGCTTTGGATCTGGCCCACAGGATTGCCACCCCTGTGGCACTGTGAGCCCCGCGCCACTCCTGGAAGTGGTCAGCAGGCACCACGTTCCTGTGGTCCCTGGGAAAGAGGTGGGGACAGAGGGCTCCATGCGCAGCCCTCGCCCATGGGTACCTCCATTGAAGCTCCCATTGGCTGGGAATGGGGAACCACGGCTAATGGGAGCTTCGATGAAGTACCCGTAGGGGAGGGGAGCACGCAGAGCCCTCTGTCTCCCACCCCCAGGGGCCACAGGGAGGTGGTGCCAGCTGCTTCTGGGATCAGCGTGTGGCCAGGGCAGGCAGGGAGCCTGCCTTAGCCCACTGCATGCCACTGCCACCCTGGAGCAGCTCAAGGTAAGCAGCACTGGGCCAGAGTCTGCACTCCAACCACCTGCCCAGAGCCCCCTGCTCTGAGTCCCCTGCTGCACCCTCCACCCCTCCTGCACCCCAACCCCTGCACTGAGGCTCCTCCCACACTCCACACAGTTCCTGCACCCCGCACCTCAGCTCTGTGCCCTGAGCCCCCTGCTGCACCCTGCCACAACCCGCATCCTCCTGCACCCCAACCCCCTGCCGCAGCCCTCCTGCACTCCTCATCTCCTCCTGCACCCCAACCCCCTTCCCTGAGTCTCCTCATACACTCTTCACCCCTCCTGTGCCCCAACCCCTTGACCTGAGCCGCTTCTTGCACACTGCATCCCCTCCAACACCCCAAACCCCTGCCCCAGCCCTACATTCATGACCCTGCATGCAATTTCCCCACCCAGATGTGGCCCTTGGACCAAAAATTTTGCTCACCCTGAGCTACTGCTTGCTTCAAGAGATGAACAGAATGAGCTTTGGTGAGTGCTGTAAAGGAGCAGAGTGTTGCTTGATGTATTATGTAATCTTCTCTCTTCTCTAATTTCATGGAAGGAGGAAAATACACCTCATGGAGGCTAGGTTGGATTCAAATTTGCTGCTGTAATCCTTTTATTGGCTCTTAGTAGTCTTAGTAACGTTTCATCTCATAAATATGTAGTTTGCTACTACATACGAAGTAAGGTTGTAATTATTCCTCAACTTGATAGTTGTACTTCCTCTGTCTCTGTGGCACGAAATTCTCAGAACACGTTTAAAGTTAGTTGTACCTTTTTTTAATTTAGTTCATTTTTTGATATATTTCTTCAATTTTATCAGGGTTTAAAAGGAATTTAATTTCTGCTTCAATTAAGTACCCTTATGTCACATATAAAACTTTTCAAATTCTTGAAGTAGTTTTTTAAAGTTAATTAATTCCTTAGGGTACGTCTACACTGCACGATTATTTCGAATTAGCTTAAACCGATATTACAAAACAGATCTAATAAAATCGGTTTAGCGCGTCCACAGTGGGATCCCGAAATCGATTGTTTGCGTCCATGGTCCAAAGCTACCATCGATTTCAGGAGCGGTGCACTGTGGGTAGCTGTTCCTCAGCTATCCCATAGTTCCCACTTCCGTGTTGAGAGCACAGTGCCTGATGGGGCAGAAAACACTGCCCCGGGTGGTGCTGGGTACAGCCTCACCCCTCCCTTTGTGAAGGCAGCAGACAACCCTTTGGCGCCTTTTTCGCGGAGTGCATTGAGCAAACGCCATAGCACAGCAATCTTTCCTTTTTTTTTCACGTGGTGGGGGGGGGGAAATAAACTGAGGAGCTGTTCCCTGAACCACGCCAGACACTGTGTTTGAACCTACAGACATTGGGAGCTCAGCCAAGAATGCAAATAATTTTCAGAGACTGCTGTGGACTGTGGGATAGCTGGAGTCCTCAGTACCCCCTCCCTCCCTTCATGAGCGTCCATTTGAGTCTCTGGCTTCCCGTTACGCTTGTCACGCAGCGCTGTGTATCCTGGAGTTTTTTATTCAAACGCTTTGGCATTTCGTGTTCTGTAACGGAGCTGGATACAACAGATTTGTCTCCCCATACAGCGATCAGACCTAGTATCTCCCGTACGGTCTATGCTGGAGCTCTTTTTCGATTTCAAACTGCATCGCCAGCCGTGCTGATCAGAGCTCCACGCTGGGCAAGCAGGAAATGTAATTCAAAAGTTCGCGGGGCTTTTCCTGTTTACCTGCCCGCTGCATCCGAGTTCAGATTGCTGTCCAGAGCGGTCAGTGCTGCACTCTGGGATGCCGCCCGGAGGCCAATAACGTCGATTTCCGTCCACATGAACCCTAATCCGAGTTATCACTATCGAATTTAGCGCTACTCCTCTCGTTTGGGAGGAGTTCCGAAATCGATTTAAGGAGCCGTTTAACTCGATATTAATGACGACGTCGTGTGAACGGATACAGCGTTAAATCGGTATATCGGCCATTAAACCGATTTAAAGTCGCAGTGTAGACCTGGCCTTAGAGAGTCTTTAAACTTGTATAGTCATTAAATAATTCATTATCTTTTCTCCTTATCAATCTTCAGAGAGGTTCTTGTTTTCCTGAGTTTGGTGAAGAGTTGCTTAAGCATTGGCAGATAACTAATTAATTTCCCAATTAATATCAATAATCTCTACTCAAATGGCTTCTAATACTAATATTAGCTATGTTGTTAGCTTCTATCAGGGCTGGCCTTTCCGTGAGGCAAACTGAGGCAGCCGCCTCAGGTGCCAGACTGGAGAAAATTGTGTCTGCTGCTGGTGCATATGCATTCTCTCTGCTCTAGATGCACAGAGATGGTGGAGTGCTGTGCTGGAGGAAGGAGGGTACAAGAGACATAACAGGCAGGCAGGAGAAAAGGTGAGAGGGAATAACAGAAAGCAGCAGGAGCTGCAGGAGGAGAAAGGAGGAGGAGCCTCTAGCACCCCCAGGAGCCTGGGCTGATTAACACCAACTTCTCAGGGAGCTTCCTGTTTCCTGCTGCTTCCCTGAACCCACTTGAGGAGATCAGGCAGTCAACTGAATTACTAGGTGCCAGTTAGGCCCTTAAGACACTGATATCTTTCCTCACTCAGGCCCTGCTACCAGCCTGCTTATTTGTCCTCTTCAACTGAGTGTTGAGAGCCACTATAGCTGGCACAGAACAGCTATCATGAATGAAAGAAGAAAAATGCCTCTCTGGGGCAGCATTCAGAAAAAGAAAGCAAGCAAAGGAAGTTTTTCTATCTAAGCAGGAAGGAGATCTCCTGAGATATGGATATGAGTGGCGAAGAGATGCCTGATCTTCCAGTTAGTCAAAGTGCAGGTGACCTGGCAGCTACTGCAGCATCCGTATCTCCATCTCAAATGGATGTAACCATGCACATTCCTGAAGAAAAGTGTAAATCAGAGAAGAGTGTGGTGGATGCACAAGAAACAGCTGCTGCTGAGTTTAGTTCCTTAAGTCTAGATGATCTAGGACTGTGGATCCACTTGAGCAGTAGCCTGAGGGACTTCCTTGTACTGCATGGGCCACAGCAAGTGAAAAACTTTGTTCCTCAAAGACAATGAAAACAGAAGTTTCCATCCAACACATTACTGGCGTGAAATCCCCAATGGTGACAAAGTGGAGACGCCATGGCTTATGTACTCAAAAACCCAGAATGCTGCATATTGTTTTTGTTACAAACTCTTCCAGTCTAATGTTCCAGCCACATTGAGTTCTACAGGAACAAAGGACTGGAAAAATCTGGCTGGAAATCTGGTATGCCATGAGAAGGCAGCAAATCGTCAGAGAGCATTCCATAGGTGGAAGAAGCTTGAGATGAGTCTAAGATTAAAGGCCACCATAGATGATCAGAATCAAGAGAAGATTGCATCAGAGTCTCTTTACTGGAAAAATGTTCTGAAAAGGCTCATTGCCATTGTGAGAATGCTTGCTACCCAAAAACTAGTACTGTGTGGCACCCCAGATCAGCTGTATGTGCCAAACAATGGAAACGTCCTTAAAAGTATGGAGCTGATGGCTGAGTTTGATGCTGTACTCAAAGAGCATCTAAGAAGAATCACCTCCCAAGAAATGTACACACACCACTACCTTGGAAAAACAATTCAAAATGAGATCATACAGTTACTGGCAATAAAAGTCAAACGGAAGATTGTGGCAGATCTGAAGTCAGCAAGATGTTGTTCTGTTGTTCTGGACTGCACATCTGACATCAGCCTTACGGAACAAATTACTTTAATGGTGCGTTTTGTAACAACAACAGAACCTAGTGAAAATGTCTCTGAAATAGTGACTGTCAGAGAGCATTTTCTAAAATTTATTGACATTGATGATACTACGGGAGCTGGTATGACAAATGTGCTTCTTAAACAGCTGGAAGATATGGGAATTGTGATAGTTGACATGAGACATCAGGGCTATGATAATAGTGCCAACATGAGAGGAAAGAATAGAGGAGTGCAGACACGTATCCGAGAGTTAAACCCTCAAGCTTTTTTTGTCCCATGCAGTTCTCATTCATTGAACTTGGTGGTCAGTGATGCAGCATCAGCTTCTAGAGAGGCTGCTGAATTTTTTAAAGTAATTCAAAGCATCTATGTATTTTTCTCTGCATCAACTCATTGATGGCAAATTTTGAAGCAACATCTGGGAACATCCTCTCTGACACTGAAACCACCGAGTGCCACACGATGGGAAAGTCAAATGGAGGCGATAAAGCCTATCAGATTGGGAAGATAGATGATGCCATAGTTGTCCTTATGGAGGTGCTATAAGAGGAGCTGTTCATGGCAGAACAGTGGCAGAGGGAAATGGAATGACCAGAAACATACATAATTTCAAATTTCTGTGTGGCTTAGTGTTGTGGCATGCCATACTGTTTGAAATAAAAGTTTTGAGCAAGAGACTCCAAGGTATTGACCTTGATATATCTGGAGCAATGGAACAACTGGGCAAAGCAAAGTTATACTTACAGTCTTATTGGTCAGATAAGGGATTTCAAAATGTTCTGAAGAGTGCACAGGAGTTGGCAGAGGAACTTCACGCTGAAGCTGTTTTTTCGACCCATTCAAAAATACAAGAGTCACCGAAGAAGACATTTTGATTACGAGACACGGGATAATCCCATAAGAGACCCCAAACAACAATTCAAAGTTGAATTCTTTAACCAGGTGCTAGATTGAGCAATATAATCAGTTGAAGAACGTTTCATGTAGCTCAAGGAACGCAGCAATATATTTGGGATGTTGTATGATATTCCAAAACTTCTCACTATACCTGAAGAAGACCTACATCAGCAATGCAAGGCACTAGAGACAGTGTAGACACATGATGACATGCGCGATACTGATGCGAGTGATTTAGGTGATGAACTGAAAGCCCTTTCAAGATACATTTCAGGGGATCAACTCCAAAGGCTGTTCTGGAATATATGTGCACAAATAAGATGACCACCCTCTTTCTAAATGCTTTTGTTGTTCTGAACATATTTCTAACACTTCCTGTAACAGTTTCCAAGAAAAGTTATATTTTCTGTTCAGGCATTTGAAAGTTAAGTGTTACTTAAAATTTTTGAACAAGGCATTTGAAGTTGTTAGTCCTCCTTTATTGGGGTAGGTAGCAGAGCAGTACCATGAGAGGAGAAGAACAGGAAGAAGGCAGAATTGAGACTTTTTAAACTTTTGGCCCAAGCGAGGGAGCATGGAGGTGTCATTTGAGCTCCTGCCTCAGGTGCCTAAATGTTGTGGGTTGGCCCTGGTTTCTATGTTGGCATGACGAGAGTTCCATCTGAAGTACACTGAGAAACTGGCCCCTGGATGTGCCCTTGAGGAGGAGGGAGGGGTTTACTGGCAGGAATCAGGGCCTGCAGCAGAGCCAGTCTCTGGGCAACCTAACAAGCACAGCTGGCCTGTAGTGGGCTGCCTAACTGGGTATGCCACCTGATTAATTGGAAGAGTCAGCAGATTGGTTCTTAAACCCGACAGCAGCTGTTCAAAGTATTCACCCATGGCTGAGAGAGCTCCTGATCCTGCCTTGGACCCAGCCCTTTCTCTGCCTTGCCTCACTCCATGTAACCCCGTTCTGACTCTGTGTTCCAATTCCTGACTTTGGCTCTGGCATCTGGCCTCTGACTCTGGTTCTGATGATGGGCTCTGAATCCTGGCTGCTGACACTGGCACTAACCATTAGGTCTGATTTCTGCCCTAAGCAGAAGGCTTGACCCCTTCTCCATCTATTTTGCATGATTATCTATGTCTCAATCACTGACAGGCATTTGATAATTGGACTCAGTGTAAGAGCCTGTATGTTCTTAGCCATAATGCTATCTTGTGATTTCATACATCAGTATAAGGTAATAGTAAAATGAGCATGTTTTTATATAGCAGCCACTAATCAGAGCTCATAAGCTGCCTAACCATTTTCAGATGATGGTATTTTGTAGGCATGGCAGCAGGCATGAGATGTTGCAGTATTCATAAGTTTCTAAGTACAAGTGTCTATTACACTGGAGCAGAAAATGACTCTAAATTAAATTTTTTGTCGTTACTTAGAGATTTTATTCATGTGTTTATTTGTTCATTGTCTCTCCCGTTAGGATGTGATACACATTGTTCTATGAACAGAAAGTCCGCCCTCTCTCATCCCCCACTGAATACAGAAGAAATGTTATCCTCTTAGGTCTGGTCTACACTAGGAACTTAGGTCAGTATAATTTTCACACCCCTGAACGACCCAGTTAAACTGACCTAGCTGCAGGTATAGACAGCGCTAGGTCAATGGGAGAAAGCTCCCATCAGCCTAGCTATCACCTCGTGGGGAGGTGGATTATCTATGCTGACAGGAAGTGAGGAAAACCATTAACTTTAGTTGGACTACACTTATGAGTAAATTTTTCGATTTATGTATAAGCCTTCATAGCATCGGGCCCTACATTCCTAAAATATCTGATATGTAGAGATATCCTGGTTTCTCTCCCTAATTCCCCCCCACTCTCCCACCTTAAAACAGCCATGATGTAGAACTTTAGTAGCTGCTGAAGCCTTCAAACTTTCAAATGTTTCTGTAAATGTACAAACTTATACTAGTTCTACTTTATTGTTACCACGATTGTAATGTAATTGCAGTTCTGTTAGCATCCATCCACACAGAAGTTGGTCTCAAGCTGCAAACTTTGCATCTGGATCCAGCTTTCAAACATCCAGGAGTCCAGAATTTTGCGTGTTTGTATCCGGGGAGTCCATGAGCTCATTATAAAAATAGGTGCTGTTTGCAGACTTTGGATCAAGATTTTAAAAACCCTAAACTTTGGGTGGTTTGGCTTGGGCATTTTGATTTGAGTCCATCTTTAATCTAACACAGTTACCAGCATGTTACCATATTAATTGTAGCATCCTACCACTGTAATTACAGTATTTTACTGTGTCCTCATATGAATTACTATTCCTGCTTCTTGGTTATTGAATCCATTCCTGGTCTCTTGAATTTCACCTGACCTTAATAACAAAAAAAATTGTATATCCCCCTGTACAATTCATTTAACCTCTATTAGTTTCTGCTGAGTCAATGTACTTCAGAGAACACGTAATGAACACCAGATGTTCAAATATGGTGGATCCCTTTTAACCTGCAGTGTAGAAAGCGTTTTCAGCTTTTCCCATTAGTGACTTTCAGTGCAGTAGATCAAGGATGCTTCAGTGGTTTTAAGACATAGTGCACAGTCTCAGCTCTGAAATGATGTTAACAAATCTCTGGCCAGTTACTGTAGTAGATGTTAAGACCTGACTCTGGTGTTGTGCATTTGACTGAAGGACAAATGTGATGTACCATAAATTTATTAAGATAAAACTGTATAGAGTTAAGGGATTAAGTTTATACATTTTATGAGTGATGGGATCATATGAAATCCTCCTTAAAACTAGGTTTGACTTTAATATGAAAGATTACAGGGTTTATCATGAAGGAAGCTAAGTGTTTTGATCCATGCAGAATCTAACAGACTTACTGAGGTCTTGTACAGACCTCCTGGGTTTCTGGTGACAAAAATATCCTTAGGCTAACACAGTTTCATTCCTAATGGATCCATCTTGCAGTTATAATAATCAAAAGCTCAAATAAAGGTCAGTTTGGGGGCTTTCCACCTTGGTATTGCACTTGTATGTTATATTTTATTTTTTTAAAAAGTTGAGAATCCAGATTTTATTTCCTTTCCTGTGCTTTTCAGAGGGGTTTTGGAGCTGTAGCTTCAAGCCTAGAGCTAGCAAACACAGCCTGTTAGAACTCTATTAAACTGCTTTTGATTCTTGAACTCCTATTACTAGACAAAATGCTTTCAGCCTTCTTGTTTAGAGAGGAGCTGAATACTAAGTTGGTGTTCAAGTCAGAAACACTGGCTATCTCATTTGAACCTCTGCCACTGTTGTTCTCAGATATGTGAAATTGACAGGCACAGGGCCACCATAAAGCTGAAAAGGGGAAAAAGCTGATGGGTTTAGTGATATTTTGTCACTTGAACAGTGGCCTTCATTAATGATGTCTGTGATGGGAAAATGAAATACTTTCCATTTCAATAATACTGAACTTATTATGCTGGGCTGGGAATATCCTGAAAGAAAACAGTGAAGAAAAAGAAAAAGTGAGGCTTTATTATGCTTTATAACAGAAGATTTGCAACTGTTTCCTCTCCAGCCCTTTTATAAATGGAACAAATTTCAAGTTTACAAAACTAGGGACAATGAAACTAGAACCAGATGTCCCATTTTATTGTTGCTTTATCCCTAATAAACTATGCAAAATGTGTCCCTGGTTCAATGAGGACCAGATTTTAGAAAAAGCGTAGCACTTCATCCATTACTTGAAAGGAATGGGTGGATTTGCAAAAATGCTCAGCCTCCAGCAGCTCCTATTAAGGAAAATCTGATTGATCACTTCTGAAAATCCAGCTCTGAAATGTTCTTATTATAATAACGAAAAAAAATTGTTCAGCCTTTGATTTTCAATTGCAAATCCAATATCTGCATTTTATATTTATTTCTCCTTCAAAAGATTGCCTTTTTAAAGGCCTTGGAGTAGTGTGGTGTTGCTCGCATGCCTGCAACCTCTAAAAAACAGTACATCTCTTTAGCACCTCAAAACAGAAGAGTGATGCCAAAGTGACTGGTTTACTTTTAAGTAATATTTAATGTTTATTCCTGTTTCCTAGTAGTTGCCTTCTAGGTGAATATTGTTATCGTATGCCATGCAGAAGCCATTGGTCCATCCTTCCTCACTCTAATATTTTGTCATAGAAAAGCAGAAATTGGGTGTTGGTGGTAGAGGGGGATAAATTGTATCAATCTGTCATGCTGTCTGGGGTGGCTCATGACCATGAGTGCCTACCTCAGGACAGACTGTCAAACACAGGACAGACATCCCAAACGTGAGTACTGTGTTCTATAATTAGATTTCACCAAGCTAGTAACAAATATGATCTCCTGGATTACTATCAAAGACCTACTATGGAGTTGCAAGCAGTCCCCTTAGACTCTCATCTATTTTTCCACTCAGACAAACTGAGCTTAATAATAAATGGTCCCTTTCACCAAAAATCACTCCACATTTAGGTAGCTCCCAGTCACTTAGTCCAGATCAGTTGGTACTCTAGATCCTACACCAAAGGCAATGCTTGCAGCCAATCCTGTAATAAACTAAAGGTTTATTAACTAGGAAAAAGGAATAAGAGACTACAGATTAAAGCAAACAAACACACACACACACACACACACACACACAAATGAGTCACCATCTAAATCTTAAGCGTGACAGAGTTGTGGTGATCTGTCTGTTCAAAGTATCTTTCGAAGCAGCCCTAGGAGGCAGCCCCAGGAGATCTTTGGCTTCAGTTTCGAGTCTCTGGCCCTTCAGAGTTCAAACAGCCAAAAAGATGCAGTTTCTTCTGACCAGGGATATTTATTCCCTTCCCCCAGAGTTCAAGATGATGGGACAACTTCACCTCTGTCTCTCCTCTTCCTGGATGTTGGGGGAGTAATCAGCGAAGTCTTCTGTGGTCTGAAGTTCCACAATGGTTTGTCTGGAATCTATGGGCCTTCTTTTGTTGGGCAGGAGATAACACTACTTGTGGCACGCTAGTATTTCACCCTTGGTAATGTTTCCCTTCTGACTGGGAAGGGAGGAGTGATTACAGTTTCAGAGCAAACATGTTTATAGTTACAGAGCAAACACTTAAATATTATCTTATAACATGAGCTATAGATATTAAAGGTGAGATTATGAAATGCTTATATGTTGTTGCATGTAGTAGAGTCTAAACACAATACACATTTTTATAAGACTAATACTTATTTTGAGCAGAAGTAACATACAGGTGACCTGGTCTGGTCTCCAGCTATAAGGGTGTCAGTTCTTAGCTAATTCCTGCAGCCTGGGGAAGGCCAGGTGTCTGGCCTGCCAGCGTCACAGAAGCTACTGTAAACAAATTATCATATAAGCTACTGTAAAGCCTCTTGATTGACAAAATTTTCAGATTTGTCACTGTGGTCCTAATATTTCAGGCTAGTGTGGTCTGTGTACCAACTTCATAAAAGAATATAAAAAAACCCTTTCTTATAACATGACCCTTCTCATAACACACTCAATCACTGGCTTAAAAAACAGTTATGTAGTGTAGAAGACATTGTACACCAGTGACAAGAAGCAATCAGCAAGTCTCTGAGATGGCCATAGGAATTTTTTTTTTTTTTAACACTGCAGTTCATTTATTTTTGGTTCACAGTACAGCAGACATTCTCACACTTCTCATAATGGTTTTGCCTTGAGAGAGCGTTCCTTAGACAAGCTCCCTACTGGTCTACCAATTGTAATTCCATTTCTGGTTACAGAATGTCTCTACTACAACTACTACAGCAGTTGCCTACATGGAAAGGTAATGTTAGAAAGTATATATGAAAATTAGCTGCCCTTAAAGTGATAAATATTTTGTCCTTTTTTGAATACTCACACTGTATCCTGTTGTTGTCTCATTTTTGACTCCCATTTTTTCTGTTCCTTTCTCTCTGTGTTCTCCTGCACATGTTTCCCAGCACCTGGTCATGGGCACATGCTCCCTTGCTCCCTTTTACATTCTGCATGTTTACCTGGTCCCATAATCTTCTTTACATGCTGCCCAGGCTGCTGCTTTCTTGTACTAATACCTTCTTTCCCTGGGCGTTCCTCTTCAGCTGGCAGCTCCAGTCCCTAGGGGTTACTCCTGTTTCCTTTCTTCCTTTTCTGTATGGCAGGGGACCCAGACATAGGAAGCTGAGTTAGTTCCTCATCTTTGTTGCTGGTTACTTCCAGAGGAGTCCAAGCACTTCTCTACAGAATTAGCTGGAAACAAGGAGAAGCCATCACCATCTGACCTGCCAGTTCACTGTGGACCACAAACATGTCCATCACTGTCAACAGTTAGAGAACTTTATATTATAAGTTACTGCTGTAGTAAAAATGTGAAGGGCCAAACCGAGTTGCCCCCATCCATATATCTGCCTTAGAGATAAATTACTTCAGTGATTTCTAGTGTGAGAGATTCTGCTGATGAAAGAGGCTGGGAGGTCAACTGTTTCTTGAAATAACACTAAGAGCCCTTAGAGAGGAGACCCAGGGGGGAAAAGAGTAGTGGTGTATAAGTGAAGGTTTTAAAACTATGGACAGGAAGGGGAGGAATATTATATGTCAGGTAGACCATGCTGACAGCCTTCTTGACTACAGCCCTCCTCCTTTGCACCAGTTGTCTTCATTCTCTTTAAATTCCTCCTCAAACTCCATTTATTTCACTTGCTTTGACTTCTGTTCCTTGCTTTCTGTTTGTCCAGAACTGATTCTCCTCTCACTTAAACTGAGGTAAATTAGGAGTAAATTCACTGAAATCAGTTGTGTTACCCTGGTATAAAATCAGGGTAGGTGAGCGGACACTCAGAAATCCAGTCTTCGTTCAAAAATACCAGACCTATCATTTCAGATAGAAATATCAGATATATGATTTCTTTCTTGTAGAACAAGATTCACATGGCTTTATTTCTTTCAATCATTTTATTTCCTTTCACTGAAGTGAGTGCAACTATGCCAATCTAAACCAAGTGGGGAATCTATTTCAGATGTGTTGGGTTTTTGAGTTCAATATCTGTGTTTTTCATTATTCATTTTCTTAATGAAGTGATAGCTATATTTAGAGATTATTATAAATAATTATATAGTTATGTATATGTATTCTCATAGATGTATAATTAGCTAATATATAAGAAATTCATGTGTATTTACATGACTTCTGTGGTAGATATTTGTTGGCATTATTATGACAGTCATCACTACAGTTTTGGTGTCTGCAAGAGAGAGCCAAGATGTGCCTATATATGATAGTGCTGACTGCCATAGTAATGCTAACAAATACCTATCAGAGAAGTCATGTAAACACATATGCATTTGTTATATTCTGTCTCTCCGTGTCACGCAGCAGGGCAATGGCAGAGATGGGAATAGAACCCAAGCCTCCACTAGTGCAGTGGTTCTCAAAGCCAGTCCGCTGCTTGTTCAGGGAAACCTCTTGGTGGGCTGGGCGGCCAAGAGCTTTCCCTGAACAGGCGGCGGACTGGCTTTGAGAACCACTGCACTAGGCTATTCTCCTCATTTAACTGAAGACATAGCTGCAGCCTCTTATCCAGAATTGGTTCTCTCAGGAAACAGCTCCTGGTTATTTCTTCCATCACTTTGGGAAATTTTCCAGGTCTAACCCATTAATTCTCAGAAAGGTGAGGATTCGCTAATGACTCACACCTGGATTTAAGCTCTTGAGGGAATCCTTGCTGCTTCTGTTCTCCTCCATCACTGTGGCAAGTTAGAGCAACCAGTTTGGATTAGAGACCACACTCAGTCCAGCCAGCTAAATACATAGAATTTCTGTTTTTCTTCTAGCTCTGGACTGACAGAGTTTAACACAAAACATAAACAGAACTGATATCTCTGAGTAGGCATAAAGATGGAATGCAGACCTCTCCAAGTACTATTCGAACTGAATAGAATGCTCTTCTGTCACAAATAGCCATGAAGAGAATTCTAGCATCTTTTAAAAAGGATTCTGAGACATTTCTACAAAGAAAATAAGAGACACAACCAGGAAACTATGCATCAGCTAAACAAAGTCTATAATTTGTATGGGGTTTTGAGGAATTTAATTGTTTTTTTGAAACCTGCATTTTCCACAGGAGTGCAGTACAGTGGTGATTGGTGAGAAATGTTTTTCTTCTATGTTTGGCATCTGTCACTACAACAGTCAACATAATAATATGCATATTGCTTTGATTTCAGACAAAGTACCTAAGAATAGGCCAACACTTTCCCTAACAGTTGTTTGTTACAAGTTTTTCATTGGAACAATCATACTTGTTCTGTTAAAAATGGTGATTGTAGATAGCAAGAGCTAAATTTTAATCCATAAGAATAAAATCATTCTTGAGATGAAATGAGAGATAATGTTTGAAAAAATCCTTAAATTGTTTAATGCTGATACTTAAAGTTTGTAATATAACAGGTACATTTTCAAAGAGTTGTGTGTGTTTTTAGATGTGATTTCTGTTGTATGCATATAGTATTTAATTCTTCTGAAACTCTTTGGGAGTGCAAACCCCAGAATGCACAAGTGATTCCAGGCAAAAAGGATTTTGTGTTCACAATCTCTTTACTTGATGATTATGGTGATATTAGTGACATTGTTATTTTCTCTGATTGAACATCTAACTTTTCAGTTGCTTCCATATATGCCTGCAACATAAGGCTGATTGTATCATTTGAACTATCTCTATTTCTCTTAAAATCCCAGTAAAATTTGAGAGATGAGTTGTTCCCTAGAGCTTGGACTTTTTCAAATTGAATTAGAATGTCAAGCCAAGTCAATGTAAGCCTAATTATTTAGTAGAATACCCCAGTTTCCTTTAGTTTAAAGCTATCTTGTTTTGAAATAAATCTGAAATAAAGGGGAAACTGATCAGGTCTTTTGAAGTTTGGCTAATTCTTTTTCCTTTCAAAAGAGATCTAAACCTTTCATGAGTCAAATTGAATCGAAAAGGCTTAAAAACACTGCCACCCCAATTGTCTCTAGGAGGGAGACTGAAACTACAAAGTATAATGAACTAAACTCATTTTCCAAAATGGTTCAGAAGCTTGATTTTTATTAATTGGTGATTGTACAGCAATAACCCTTGGGAAGTTTTCTTGCAACTTGCACCCACAATGCAGTAGAGTCAGGCCTCGATTTACACAGGTTTTTTGTTTTGTTTTGTTTTTGCATGGTTTCAGTTATGCACGGTCAATTAATTGTGACCCTTTATTTTTGTACACAGTAGAGATTCACTTTTACACGGTGCAGTGTGGTCACCAAGATGCTGAAATCAGTGGCATAGACAGGACCCAACACTTGGGTGGGCCCTGACTTCAGGTGTGTGGGCGGGAAATGAGAGGGATGGGGGAGGGATGGGGTACCTCTCCCCTCATTCCCTCCATCCGGTGTTGCGGGAAGCCACAGAAACTCTGGCCAGCCCACCCACCCCAGCCCCAGGCACAGTCGGGGCACGGGGGCTTGCCCTGCTCCACCTGCCCACCCGGCACACCAGCTGAGGAGTGGGGCCCAGGCCTCACCTCACTCTGCCCAGAGCTCCTGCCGGGGAGGGAGGTCAGAGCACAGGGGCTTGCCTGCTCTCTGGATGTAATGCAGGATGGAGTGGGGTAAGCTCACCATGCCCCAACTGCACCAAGTGTGTGCTTTGGGGGCCCCTTGCCAGAGTGTCCATGGCCTCCCACAAGGCCACCTGGAGGGGATGTGTGGAGGTGACTCTAATCCTTCCTGCCCCCATCCCTCTTGCCTCCCCTTCCCTGCCCCCATCATTACCCACCCACCTGAAGTCAGGGCCCACCCCACTGCTCCACACTCCTCAGCCTTCCCAGACACTCCAAATGAACACTCAGAGTTCTGACTTCAACAACATGATGATAATGCTGATACTGTATCAAGTTCATCCTCAACATCAGTAAAGGTTAGTACCTGTACTGTAGTAAGTGTCAGTTCCACTAAAAATGTTTTACTAAAACCTGTTGTACTGTATTGTATACATTAGGAAGGTCATCTTGTGAACCTGGAACCTAAATCCTTATTTCCCATAGACCCATGGTATCTTTTTACACGGTTTCTATTTGCACAGTGTTTTTTAAGAACATAACCACAGTGTAAATCAAGGCCTTACTGTATTTTCTTTTGCATGGAAGTAAACTCCAGGGATCAGAATACAGATGTGGATTGCTACTACTTCATAATAAAACAGACAACTACTGTCACTCATCAGTTTTGGGGGTTTTGTGTGGAGTTTGGAAATGGACAGAGATTAAAGTTAGATTCCAAACATACTGACTTTAGTAAAGAGAATTTTTTGTGAGCTTTAGTTTCTGCTGTGCAAAAATGAGCTTTATAAATCAGTGATCCATTTCCCCACTGAGAAGCTCAAGGGCAGAGAGAAAGACAAAGAAAAGGTCTTGCTGTGGCATCAACAGGAAGTGCTGAGACGGAGAGCCTAATAGTCAGCAGTTGAATGAATTTAGCAGCTAGGAGGCAGGGCAGACGGAAACAGACATAGACTGGGATTCCAGACACAGCCCCCGCAGGGGGAGAATTAATATTATATGTAATATGTATGTACATGGGGATAACGCAGTGCATCTCATTGCTTTTCTGTCTTCAAATCAGATAAACTAGTCTTCAGCTTTTTATCATTTCTTACTCTTTCCTTCTGCTCGTTATCTACTGAGTAGGCTTGTGCTTTCATCTTCTAGTTTCCACATCACTGCCACAAGAACCATCTACACTACAGGCAATTGCTGCAAGTGCCCAAAATACTCAAGTCACCGCTCTTTAATCAAGTGTATGTTAGGAAATGATACTTAGGTTCTATTTGTTTTATTTTTCTTAAACCTGCACCTTCTGCCTCACACACAAGGACAGATCATTTTTTTTGCCTGAATCTCAGAGGTCAAGAGATGGATATGTCCTTGGGGAAGGTAAATAGGGAGAGGGATATAAAGATCTATCTACCAAAGAGTGATTACAGCACATTGTTCTATGAAATAACATTGGCTGCAGTGACTAATGGTCTTAGATGCAAGTGGTTTAGTAGTCCTTCCAGCTGGAAGAGTGGAGCTCAGACTACAGTGCCGAAAGCATGGGGTGTTACTGTAGGTAGTAGATGTTTGGATGAGGATAGTAGAGAATTTGGGTCCATGATAAACACATGGGGAAAATTCAGCTACGACAGCATTTTTAGAATAATTTCTGTGCCAGCCAGATCCAGGACAGGGGATTTTGTGATGCTATCTGCTGACTTTAATCGGGATGAAAAAATTGGATTGATTAAAACAAAGAAAGACCAGATGAGGTTCCAGGTCGTATCCATTCACACTATAGCATAAAGGAATGGATCTTCATACTTTCAATGTATGTAACATGGTACTGTCACAGTTTGCAGGTTTGGCCAGTAAGCACTTCTGTGCAAAGTATCTCTGGCATGACCGAAGATTACATTGTATTTTGGAGTCTTACAGCACTGAATTGACTTGGCATTGAATTGACTTGGCAATAGGTATTTGTAGCAAAAATGCATTGAACGATGGTTCAGCAATTTAGATAGTCAATGAATAGTAATATTTGTGTCGTAGGTTCATGAATGCCATGGATGGCAACATGAAACCTGCTTTAATTGGGCTAAACATTGAGTTTAGTGATGACAAATGACAGCAGTGAGCATTACTTAGGAGGAAAAAATGGATGTGTACATCTAATCCAAAGGATAAAAAACACAGTAAGATAACGCACAGTCCAGGAATATTGAATTTCCACTTATTGCTCACAGATAATTAGCTATTATATATGTATCTTGATCTGTCCATATTTAGTTTAATTTATAACTGCCACAATTTGTTTCTGGATCCTGTTTATCCTATTTTGCCTTCCACTTTAATGGGTCTTGGAATTCATTACATTATCATGACCTTTTTGGGAGAAGCAAGAAAGAAGTGGCTAAGAAGAGCCCTCCTTATGACCTGATTTAACAGTAACACCTTGAGTATCAGTATTGTCTTTCTGTCTAGCTGGTGAAGGTAGGATTTTCAAAAGTGCTTATGTGACTTGGAAACACAAGTTTCTTTGAATTTCAGTGGGACTTGTGCACCTAAGTCATTTAGGCACCTTTTATACTTTTACACTCTACACTTGCTTTTTATAGCTCCCACCAGTATAATACCTGAGAAAATTTTATGAGCAATATGTCATATGCGCAAGTTTTTTCTCTCTCCCTCGTGTGTGTGTATGCATGCGTGTGTGTGTGTGAGTGTGAGAGAGAGAGAGAAAGGAAAATTATGGAAATGTTGTGAAAAGTTGGAATCTGCATTTGATTCTAAAGGCAGAGAGATTCACAGTTGTTATGACCCTTCAGGGAAATAGTTCTGAAGTTGTGTGCCATCAAGTGAAAAAGCTGTATCTTCCAGTCCCATGGGTTTCCCTCATTTGATGAATAAATGTCTTGGGTCATGCTGAATGACACTATTGTAGTTGCTCATAGTTAAAAAGAGGGAAAAAAAGAACCTCAGAAGTAGCTTGGGCCTATGCCCACCACTGGGGATGGTGCTTGCAATACTGAAGAAGACTTACCAGCACCATTTGATATTTGAAGTATCCCTTCCTGCACTATTAGTTGATCATTAAAGCCCCTATCCAGCAAAGCACTTAAGCATGTGCTTAAATTAGAGCATATGAACAGAACTTCACTTAAAGTTAAGTACAGGTTGACTGGATTAAGCTATAATTGATTCTAGCCTTACAGAGAAAAATAACTTCTCATTTGGCAATCCTAGTTAAACTAAAATATGTGTTAGTACTGCTGGTGAATCTGTTGGCAATTGAATCTATATGGTATTAAAGATATTCAGTACATGCTTTTTGACATACTGTATGCAGAGCTAGGAAAATAAAGCTAAACCAGGTCCAGTGGAGAACAAAACAGTTAATTTTCTATATTATTCCATTAAATTATCAGCTCTGTTTGTAGAGGAGCTATTTGTACAGATTTTTAAAATTAATAATAATAATAATAATTTTAAAAATGAAAGAAGTTTCTGTGTGGCAGTATTTCTGGTTTGCTTCAGATTCTTACTTGTAGCCCTTAGATGGTTTGATAGTGAATGATAAGAGGAGGAATGATAAATAGGTTCTTCCAAAGATTCAAAAGTTCTGGAGTTACTGCCCGTGACAGATGGTTTGTCCTTGGTCATCACTTGTCTTGACAGCATATCTCTGCTCTCTGCAAAATCTATCCCACTGTGTACTCTAGTCCTTTAGCAGTAGAAAAATATTTTCTGTTTCAGCCATGATGTTTCACATTGAGTCAATGGCATTCATGTTTGACCAAGTGGAATCCCTTCTTCACAATGCACTGCAGCATTTATTTTAATAGGCAGCCTGGAAAATTGCTAGAGTTTGAGATTACTACCTAAGTTTGTAAGTGATCCCCAATTCTAAAGTTGAAAAGATTCTAAGAATATTACTTCATATCAATACTGTAGATACTTCTGACCTCCTATGAGTAGAACTGCCTGCCCTAGGGGTCTGCCTCCCATACTGTCACTAAGTAGCACTTATGCAAGTATTCTCATAGATTTCAATATGACAGCTCATATTTCAATAAGACAGCTCATTTAACTACTCAGTGTGTGAGTAAGGTGGCAGAATCGGGATCTTTGTGTTCATTATTGCTTTGTCTTTTCACAAAATTTGGCTTTCAGGTTGAACTGTTTGTGTGGCTGCTTTACTAGGAGGTAAAGAGTAACCGCCACTGGGACAAATCCTCAGGTAGTATAATGTATTATTGCTTCACTGGCTTCAATGGAACAATGCTAATTTACTCTATCTAAGTAATTGGCCCTTAAAACTCAATACAAAATTAGCCTGCTAAAATGACACTTGGATGTTTGCTGTTGAAGAGTTATGTGATATGGCAATACACATTTGGCACTGTACCTTAACTCACAAGAGGGCTGGAAAGAGAGAGGGAGAAAAATCATTTCTTGAATTCTTTGGTTATACCATGACACTGTTGCACTCCCTGCACAATGAAGTTGCTGTGGATTGTCAGACACTCAGTGCTGTGAAGGAAATGTCAGCTGAGCAGCACCAGGTCTTTTATTTAATATTGCTACTTTGGATGTGAATGTCAGGCAGATGTATTTCAGTGAGCTAAATAAAACAAACAGTTTTTCATGTTTGAAATTCAAACCTGATACCAGGTAATTAACACATTGATTTTTCAGTGTTGCAAGATTTCCAAACAAGTCCACCAAGTTGGTGATACCTATTGCTCCATGCAGCATTTTTTTTTATCTTTATTAAAAAAGAAAGAGGTTGGAATGTTTTGAAACTGTTTGCATATCTGCATGGGTTCATCTGTGGCTAGAAAAGAGTTAATTGTTTCATGTAATACTTGTGAAGGATTTCATTTTTCATGTGCTTTCCAGCCCTCATTCTGAATGCATACTATAGTTCCGTTCAATTTTACCCTAAGATGTGAGTTGAATAAACAACACCATCACCTGCTTTCTGTCTCATATGGAAATTTCCACTCTGTCCCTTTTATGTGTGCAGATCACTACCTTCTGTCACAAAGCCAGCAATATGGGCAGATGAGTTCCAACGCTGCGCAGTACTCAAAGGTTTGGGGTTATTAAACTCCCTAACTTGTGGGTGCCCCCTTCCAATTTGTTTTTAATGCTTTTAACTTACAGGTATCAGATTCCTTTTAATTACTGCCCTCACTCTCATTGAAGGTATTGGTTTATATATTCCTTTGCCCCCTTCCACAAAATGCAGAGTTCATGCCAGCTCACTGGGTGTGCATGAAGATGTTTACCTAGACCACAAAGAAATGATATTCTTCCTTTAGTGGATCATCCCCTGAGATGCTGAATAAATGCTTTAACTTTGCAAATGCATGAGTAATAAAAAATAATTTCAAAACAGCTTTATTACATGGCCTCCACAACATTATTATGTGGCCTTTTAGTTATGGGTACTGAGGTTTAATTTGAACCAAAAATGTTCTTTGCTTCTAATATCTCTCTGTTCATTAAGGCATTCTTATTTGCTCTCCTCCCGCCCCAGTGAAGAGGCAATGGACTCCTTAAATGAACAAAACTGCAAACTCAGTAGAAAGTCAAGGGCATTGTGGAATGTTATGTCATGACACTAAAGGCATACCTTGTCCAAGTAATGACTTTTTACTGACAGATAATTGGATCGAGGTTGTGTTAGTGCTAGGTTTGAGATTTTTTTTTACTGTTCTAATATAATAATGAACTTGTAAAGTGGTGCTTCATAACTGCTGATCAAGAGACTGTTCTATATTAGATTATGCATATTATTATTTTATCATCAACTACTTTCAGAAAGCTGCATTGTTCAATGTCAGACTGACTAAAGTTTCAAAACATTTCCTGTAAGGAGGAGGAGTCTATAAAATATTTGATTGGGTTATTAAAATCTTTGTGCGCAAACTCTGAATTTTTGTGGCATACTACAAAAGCACATAAGCACAATAATGTAAACATGTCTAAAATATATTAATAGTAGAGTGGTAGTGATAGGAGAGTAGTGCCTAGCCCATTGTGCGAGGCACCGTACACACACCTAGTAAGAGAGTCCCTATCCTGAAGAGCTTAGAATCTATACAGACAAGTTTGGGAGAAAGGGAATAGTATTAGCATCATCATTTTACAGATAGGAAAGTTCTACAAAGAGAATGAAATACAGACTATATTGAAGTTAATGAGAGCTTTGCATTGATTCCAGTGGGTTCAGGATTTCATCCAGAGAGACTGTTGCCCAAAAATTGAACCCTCATCTCCTGACTCCCAGTATGCTCACTTAACCACAAGACTATTGTTTATGGAAGAAAACCCGCCTTTTCAGAAACTTTCCTAACCCCATGACCAACCTCCTAAAGCATCGCTTTCAACCTGAAAAAATTCAGAGGAGAAAAGATACTGAAATCTAAATTGTTCTCTGGCAGACTTCAGCGTAAAGTGAATTCCTAAAACAATGACAATTCACTAAGAATGTGAGTCCTTTGTTTTAAGACTGCAGAGATGTTAATTGCCCACTTAATTTTAAATGTTCTCCAATAACAAGTGTGATCTCCTTATTCTTAATCTGTCCATTTTGTGCTTAGCTTGGCCACTCTGGTTACCTTCCCAGACCTGAAGAGGAGCTCTGTGACATTCAACACTTGTTCCTTTCACCAACAGAAGGTCCAGTGAAAGATATTACCTCACCCACCTTCTCTCTCTCATTGGCTATGGGTCACTGGTGTTTGTAGTGAATGGGAGGGGCTGAAGTCAGAACAAATAAATGTTGCATTTGTATCAGTATGTAATTTTTAAAAAGTGAACCTCAAAGGTCTTGATCTGCTGAAGATGTCCTGGCTGACGGAAGGTTAAAAAGCTAACTGCATTATATAAAGAGCCAAATAAGTCAGAAACCAAATTTGAAATAGAAGATAAGGTGGATCAAACCATGAACAGCCAATGCCTCGGCTATATAGCAGTAATCATCCTCGTTTTGCATTTTAACTAGAGTTGGGTGAATTATTTTCAGCAAATATTAAATTTGCCAAAAATGTATTTTGGGGGCACCAAAACTTTTCATGACTATGTACAAATTCACCAAATGTTTTGGGACTGAGATGCCATTCAGAAAATAGTTGGAGAAAGAGGTGGTACCAATCCTTCCCTTATAAGTTTTAGCCTAGTATCTTGGAAGAGGGGAGACCCACATTGTGTTCCCCCTCTTCCTGATGGGGAGAAGGGATTGGAACTTGAGTCTGTGGCATTTCAGGACAGTGCCCCAGCCACAGATACTCTGATGTGGATATTTCCCAATCTCTTATGTTAAATTGTTCCACTTTGTATCGTTCAACCGGAATGATTGAGAGAGCTCCATATCAGAATACACAGTAGCCATGACACTCTCCTGCAATGTTAGAAACCCAAGTTCAAATGCTGTCTTCACATCAGGCAGAGAGGGGAATTGAACCCTAGTCTCCTATATCTCAGGTGAGTGTCTTAACCACTAGGCTACAGCTTACCAGGAAAGTACCATGATTATCTCCTCTTCCTCCTGCAATTTCATATTCTAGCCCTTATAAAGGTGCAGAAGCAAAACGTTTGGGATCAAACAAATTATTTCATTTGACTCAAAACTGACTTTTCCAATTTGGTTTGATCCAAACTCTTCTTCCACCCCTGATTTTTTTTTCAGAACTAAAAAAATCAATTATTCACCCAGATCTTAATTAGAGCTGGGCAAATAATGGTAACTCTGTTTCATGGAGGGTTTAAAGACTTCAAAATTTGGTTACATTCCAATTCAGTGTAAAACCCCAAAATTATCCACAAATCAGAATTACCAGTCTCTGCTCATCTCTAGTCAGAGCCCTGGCTTTAGGGCAGTCCATCTGGGAAGCTGACTTGCAGCCTGGAAATCTGGACTTGTAAGGAGCCCCGAACTTAGCTAGGGATTTCAGTCTCTCGGCTCCCCATCAGCGCACCAAGCAGGCTGCTGAGGAGCAAGGTAGGCACCAGGCAGGTTTTGAAAATTGTCTGACAGGTAAGAGTTTGTTGAAAATCTGCCTGATTTCTGGCAGCAATTCCTCAGAATTGACATGGTCCTGCGGACTATGTTGATTTCAACAAATCTGCAAATTAAACTAAAAGTGTTTCTTTTGAATTTTTCTTAATTTAGTCTTTAACTTTCTATGGCATGACAGTACTAGGAATTTTTCTTTGGGAGGCAGTGCTGGACTATTACTACTCCCTCAATTTTCAACCTCTCCCTTCTCTTATTATTGGTTATCTTCCAGCTGATTTGATACATGATATCTGGTCAGACCAATGACAGCCAGGTTGTGTGCTATGTTGCTTCACTTCATTTCACTGTTCAGTTCTACCTTGTCCCTGTAGGTGTGTCATAAAAGTCTACCATGGGGAATTCAACAAAATATCAAAATAATATATTACCAAATGCACAAGTGATACAATAAAGACAAGAAAATGTTCAAAATACAAAGTAGGGAGTAGAAAGAGAGATGGGTAGCTCAAAACAAAGAAACAAAAAAAGAAAAAATGTCACAAGGGCTCAGGGAAGCACAAACACTGGGTATCTTGGTGCTAGCTTTCTGCTTCTCAGTTGCCGCTCTGTGCTCCTGTGTGGTTAAACTCTTCCAACAGGGTAGTTAATGTACAACTGAATGGAAAAATGAGAATAAAAACAGAGGCTGTGAAAGAAGCAAGCAAAGCGTCTCTCTAATATCTCACCTCTTAACATCAGGCATTATACATGAGAAACCTTCTTAACAAAATCCAGTAGATGCCATGCTTACCTCTTCTCAAAGATAAATGGGGAGCCCCTCACCACTGACTCATCAGTAGGACCAATCAAAATACATAACAAAATAGTAGAACCAGTATAATAACATGGAGAATATATTAGGGTGACCAGATGTCCTGATTTTATAGAGAGAGTCCCGATTTTTGGGTCTTTTTCTTATAAAGGCTCCTATTACCCCCCTAATCCCCTGTCCCGATTTTTCACATTTGCTGTGTGGTCACCCTAAATATAATGCACTGTATTTAAATTCAGTGTTAGGTCATGAATTACTACAAATAATGTTTAAATTTACCCAGAGGTACACTGACACAGCAGTCTCATTTCCACAGATGATCATCTCAGCACTGGAGAGTGTTGCCTATCTAAGGCCTATTTATACTTAGCTACCCAGAACCTGCTTTCAGTCTCTCTCTAGTTTAGAATTTCCTGTATTGCACATCAGTGTAGCAAGTGAGAACTGACCCAGTTCCAATGGCTCTGAATTAATAATGGTGCTTTTCAGTTCTGGGGATCTTACCTCTCTCTTAAAATTAGTAACCAGTTAAATCTCAATCCTTCAGACATAGTATTATATAAATTACAATCATCCCAAAGCCAAAAATCAGTGCTGTACATCTCCCCAGACCTCAATAACAATAGACTACTACCATTCATATACCACAATGTCAGTGTTGTTTTATGCTTTCACAAAGCAGCATTAAAATACCTGGCTTCCTTCCCCTGTGATTTATAGCAGCTCTGGGTGCTTACTACTTTAGAGCCAATGTCAGTAGAAAGGTGGGATTAGCAAGGGAAGCTATCTTAGTGAGGTCAGAACATGTAGGGATAAAGTGAAGAAGGCTAAAAGCCATGTAGAGTTGGACCTTGCAAAGGGAATTAAAACCAATAGTAAAAGGTTCTATAGCCACATAAATAAGAAGAAAACAAAGAAAGAAGAAGTGGGACCACTATACACTGAGGATGGAAATGGAGGTTAAGGAGTACCTAGGGCAGGGCCCAATATCTAAAATAAGTTACTTTGCCTCAGTCTTGATAAGGCTAATGAGGAGCCTACTGGATGATGGTAAGGATGATAGATAACGAATTGAGGATATGGAGTGTGGATATACCACGATCTGAGGTGGAAGCCAAACTTGAAACAGCTTTGATGGGACAAAATCGGAGGGCCCGATAATCTGCCATTCCAAGGAATATTTAAGGAACTGTTGCATGAAAATTGCAAGCCCATTAGCCCAGAATTTTATGAATCAGTAACTCTAGTGAGTTTGTACCGTACGACTGGAGATATTTGCTTACATAGTTCCTATCTTCCAGAAAGGGAAAAAAAAAAGTGATCCGAGTAACTATAAGCCTGTTAGTATGACACTGTAGTATGTAAGTCTTGGAAAAATTTTGAAGGAGAAAGTAGTTCAAGACATTGAGGTCAATGGTAATTGGGACAAATTACAAAAATGGTTTTACTAAAGGTAATCGTGCCAAACCAACTGATCTCCTTCTTTCAAGAAGGTTGACAGATTATCTAGACAAAGGAAATGTAAGTAGATCTAATTTACCTCAATTTTTCAGTAAGGCCATATTACACGGTTCCACATGGTGGAATTGTTAGTTAAATTGGATAAGGAGTGGGGTATTGATATGAAAATTGTAACGGTGATAAGAACTGGTTGAAAGGGAGACTCCAACGGGGTTCATACTGAAGGGTGAACTGTCAAGGCTGGAAGGAGGTTACTAGCAGAGTTCCTCAAGATCGGTTGGACCAATCTTATTTTAAACCTTTTTATTACTGACCTGGCACAAAGAGCGGGATATTGCTAATAAAGTTTGCGGTGACACAAAGCTGGGGGTTATTGCTAAACAGAGGAAGGACTGGTGATACAATACAGGAAGATCTGGATGACCTTGTAAACTGGCAGTAATATAATAGGATGAAATTTAATTAAGTGAAAAGTGCAGGTGCTTTTAGGGATTAATAGTAAGAATTTTAAGATATACATTGGTACACATCAGTTAAAACAAAGAGGGATGAAAGACCTTGGAGTATTTGGTTGATCGAAGGATGACTATGAGCCGCCAATGCGATATGGCCTACTTAAAAATAAGCAAATGCTCCGGGTTTTTAGGATGCTTCAGGCGAGTATTTCCAGCAAAGATAAGATCGGTGTTATAGCGTTGTATTAGCGCTTGGTGAAGAACCTCACCTGGAGATACTGGTTGTGCAGTTCTTGTTCTCCCATGTTTAAGAAGGATGAATTTAAACTGGAACAGGTTCAGAGACGGCTACTAGATATCCGAGGAAATGGAATAAACCTGCCTTATGAAAGGAGACTCAAAGAGCTTGGCTGTGTTTAGCCTACCAAAGAAGGCTTGCGGGGGGATATGCTTGATCTATATAATATATCGGGGATTAATATTAGGAGGGAGAGAATTATTTAAGCTTAAGTACTAATGCTTAGACACAAGGACAAATGGGTACAAAACGGACATTTAGGAATTTTAGACTTGAAATTAGCATGAAGGTTTTCTAACTCATTAGAGAGTGAAGTTCTGGAAAGCCTTCCAAGGGAGTAGATCTCATCTCTTTTGTCTTCAAACCACAATTTGAAGACTTCAATAACTCGGACATAGGTTAGGGGTTGTTACAGAAGTAGATGGGTAGGGTTCTGTGGCCTGCTTTGTGCAGGAGGTCAGACTAGATGATCATATTGGTCCCTTCTGACCTATGAGTCTATGAGTTACCAGATCAAGTCAAGCCAGTCCTGGTTTTGTTTGCAGTGCCTGTTCACTTGAAACCAAAAGAACAAACTGAGATGTCCAGCCATGTTTGACATTCTTCTATGATTTTTCCCTCCTATGCTTCCTCTTCCCCACTTCCTACTTTGATGTGAAAGTCAGATCCTGCCGCTGCATCTTTACTGGGCTCATGACATGCCAGCCCACTCATTTCTTCTCCTCCTCTTCTTCTTTCTCTTTGTTCCTCCCCTGAGTGAGTCTTGCCCATAGAGTGAAGAATGATAGCACAGAAGAAAGAAGGGGAGGTAGCATCTTGGGTCCAGCACAAAGAAAGCTTTTGGAATCCATTTCACTGACAAGATAGAAGATGGAGGGGAGCAGAAGTGGGAGGGGACAGCAAGGGACCTGTGAAAATAGAGGCAACAGTGGGTCATTCTGTACATGTAGTCTCCCAAAACTGCCACAATGACACATTCCTCTCTCTCAAAAATATTTTTTCTCACCTATTCCTGTATTCATATAATCCCCAATTGTTTTTAATTTGGATGATCAGAAACTCCACATTTCCTTCCCACTCACACATCCAAGATAGGTGAACACAGAGGAAGTGTCATGGTTTGGAGATTTAGAAATTTGGTCAGTCTGAGACAGTAGGTATCTTGTCTGAATGCACTGATTCTTTGCCATTCTTTCTTCTGCTCCATCTCACCATACAGTGTTAAAGCAAAAAATGATTTAATTTTCTTCTGAATCAACTGAAACCTATTTTCTTCTGTTATGCCTGCAATGAAATATATTTCCATTTTTAATTAGCAAGTCAAACAATAACACAAATGTTTCTTCTAAAGGTTCTCTATCCTCAGCTGAAAAACAGAGGTCACTCAGAGCATGTGCTCCTTTTTTTGTCCTTTTTTTGCCTGCGGATGCTCCACCGGAGTCGTGGGACCAGCGGACCCTCCGCAGGAACGCCTGTGGGAGGTCCACCGGAGCTGCCTGACGCCCTCCCGGCAACCGGCAGAGCGCCCCCCGCAGTAGGCCGCCCCAAGCACGCTCTTGGCATGCTGGGGCCTGGAGCCGGCCCTGTATCTATCTATCTATTTATTTATTTAGCTTTTATAAATAAGCTGACTGATAACTGCTTTGTTCTCTATTTCAGGTTGTGGAGACTAATTTGGTTGCTTTTGACTGTCACTGGATCATTATAAATGAGGTAACTATCAACCGAACGTTGTTGTGAATCCTGTTTTCATACATACTGACAGTGTTCACGCTGGTCTTTGCCAACAGGAAGCAGTAACTACAGCAAAGTCTAAGCATGAGAGTGAGAGCATTACTTAATAAAATCAGAATGACAAGTTTTGGGGCTTTGTTGTTTTTGTTTTGTTTTAAATAAAAGGCCTTGTATGAATAAAACAAATGAAAAACAGCCCCCTTCTGTGTATGTTTAGCCTTTCCTTTTGGTTTGAGCTGCCTGCTTTGGGAGATCTTTCATTTAAAAAAAAAATATCAAGCAAACAAAACAAAAAAAAACAATTCTTCTTTGTGAGCATAGTGAATCCTTCCCAGTGAAATGCTTGTGTTCCATTTATATTTAAATGTTGTTTCTAAAACTTGTCTGTGTTCCTCCTCCCTTTACCCCTTTAAAAAGTACAAGGATTGAGTAGTTCAGTATGGGCTGGTACCAAAACCCACTGAAGATAGAGCCATATATGAATATGTATAAATAGTGAACAGGAGGAATCCTTTTCAAGTACAAACATATCTGTTTTCAAATCTGTCTGAGTCTGACCTTGTGGGAATTTTTGCAAAGACGGTTGATTAAAGGATCTGTTTTTAATTATGAAATAAACTGCTTGCCAGGCAACATCTCATAGGTCAAAAAGCAGAGTAGATACACATAGAAAACACCACACAGTGAAGTTGGTTTTGGATTATACAGCTTTCAGATGTTTCTCTGTTGTTTTAAAAGGAGTCATTTATTATGTCTACAAAATGCTCAATTGGAGAGATAATTATTCCCAAGTTGAATGTATAGTACCTATATCTGTATCTGTTTTGTAAAACATTGTTTAGAGAAATGACATGTGTAATTCCTGATCTGCTCTTGATTGGCCACACACTTCTGTTTTCATTGTCAGTCATTAGTTATTCATTGTTATAATACGATAAAGGAATCAGAGTTGGTTTATTGTTTCCAGTTTATGTTAGTGGGAAAGCTCACCTCAGAAGCAGCATCTGGTTACAGTTAAGTCCTGTTTTACCTTGTCTTTCTAAACTACAGGAAGGTCACAAGGTGAACCTATAGGCATAATCAATCATTTTTCAGTTAGGCGAGATTAGAATTCAGTCATCTTCCTGGTTCTTTGCGCTACTGACCAGACCAGTTTAGTAAATCACTTCCACTGTTTAAAGTTAACAGATACTATTAAAAATATCATTTCCCCAATTCCTATTGAAGTCAATGGGAGTTTCTCCATTCACTTCAGTAGGAGTTGGATTAGGCCCATAATTCATAGAGTTAGCCAAAATGCTGGTAAATCACTTATGTGGAAGTTCTCAATGATTGGTGAATATCATATCCTATGATCATTTTAGTCAATTTTAAATGAATTTGAATTTTAAAAGAAAAACATTAATGTAGTAAACTGGAAAAGCTCTGATCATAATACATGTTTTCTATCTGCTGTAAAACCTACAGATTCACAAATCAGTTGCTCTGTGAAATGGATTCTGCCCTATGAGCCATATCAATCCAGAGAGGGTAAAATGTAGCTTTCTTTGTTCTAGCATTCTAAATATTTGCAATATTTCAAGGACATTAAAATCAGATCAGAAACAAATAACATCTGTTCACAGTGACATAGACTGAATCAAGATCGGATTTGACCTTTCATTTTTACTACATTTTTTCCTTTGTAACTTCTTTTGATGTCACCTTATTCAGACCATAACAAAAATGTGAATATATTCCAGGTGGTGAATGTTTGGGAACAGTATTCTGCCTTTTATGTCACTTTACCAGTACACTGGAGAAAAATACCCTAGCTTTTATCTGCTTTGATGACAATGGGAGATTTGAAGGTGGAGTGATGGCTGCCTATGCCCTTTATTGTTTGGTTTTCTGTGTTGTTGAGCTGTGTTGGGCCCAGAATATTAGAGAAACAGGTCTAGTGTTATAAGCAAACAAACTACCCCCCACAACACACACACACAAAAGTGCAATCTAGTTGTCAATTACTATGTCTTTTGGATTTACACTATGGGTCAGACTTGAAACTCCATGTTCACAGTGGCATGTAGTTATTCACACAAGTACTCCCATTCCAGTAAATCTAGCCCTTTATGACAGATGTGTTTGTTTTGACTAAATCAGAGCCACCAAGAAAGTGACTATGGCCTACCCTAAACCTAGAACTTAGGTCAACCTAGCTACATGACTCAGTATGTGAAAGATTCAAACCCCTGAGAGATGCAGTGAAACCAACCTTAGCCCCAGTATAGACACCACTAGGTAGACAGAAGAATTCTTCCGTCGACCTAGCTAACACCTCTGAGAGGTGGAATTACTACAGTGATGGAAGAACACCTGCTGTTGCTGTTGTAAATGTCTACACTACAGCTGTGCCACTGCAGTGTTTCTAGTATAGAATTACCTTATTTTACATGTCTTTTCTAATCCTCTCGTCTTCAGCATTTAAGATGACTTATACAAATGAGAAATACATTATTTGGCAAACAGATAAAATAACTGCTTACAACTAGCTGCCAAATAAAAATTAGGAATGTATTCCCTTTTTCTTTTGTACTGGAAAGAAAAAATTCTGAACAGAAATGCCATTCATGAATATGAATCTGCTTAGTTTATTGGGTTGCGTATATTACTTCAATTGCTTATTTTAAAAGGCAATAATGCTTGGTAACATTCGCTTAATTTTATTGTCCTATTAGTTGATGTTTAAGGTGATGTATTAAATTAGCCTTGACAATGTGCATCTAATGGGAATTACTGTGGAAATTTGAAATAAATAAATAAAATGTTACCTTTAATACATTACCATATATATTGTATTGAAGGCTCCATAAAAATGAGAAGTTGCACAATTTCATATGTCACAATCAATCATGTTAGTACTTGGTAATAATACCAATCACCTCTCACTGATCAGTGCATTCAGTTGAGAAAAGCCTCTCCAAATAAATATTTCCATCCCTTCAGGGCCCTACAACAGCAGATGGTATAGATCTTTATTTAAATTTCACAAGATTCAGAGATTTGGATATATACAAACCAGAGGTGGAGTAATAGATATGAGAAGGGGTTTCTCTCTGTTTCTGTTTTCCTTCTCTGCCACAATAAATTTAACCTCTGGCAGCCTAAGGGAATCAGACTAAATTCTCTTGTCACCCTTTTGTCATATTTGTGCATTCATTACATGTTTTATTTTTAACTGATAGTAGGAATCAAGAGAAATTGTATGTCTGTATTTAACATGAAAGAAATGGCTTACTCATTTATTTATTTGTAAATAGGTGGCTTTAATAACTTTAGTTATTAATTGAACTGTGCAATGTAATCCCGCAATGCCCAGTGCTGTCACCTGTCTCCTACTGCTCTCTCTTCAGAGGACAGCCCAAAGCTCTTTGCACTGCTCACAGTTGTTATAGGTGAAACACCTTTGAAATATGTTGAACCATTAAAGTTACACATTTTTTCAAACAGTTAAAAGGTGCCTTTGGATGCATGCACACAGCTCAAACAGATTTAAATGGGAGGCCCACATGCATGTATCCGTATGCAGAAGTTGGCTTTATATATCTGTCCAAAAGGGACTGTATCCTAGTTGTTGGGTTCTGTTTCTTCATCATTGCTTAAGTATAACACAGTACTATGAAGATGAGGCTAGGAGTAGTTCATACTGTGAAATTAAGAGTCAACTTTTGAAGTTGTGGTGGATCCTAGAAAGTAATTAACTGGATTTCAATAACTTATGTAATGGCAAATGTTAAACACATGCAATAGATTAATGGAAAACAGTTACTTGAGGGATGTTACAGGGAGCTGGCCGCTGAGGATGGTCAGGTCCTCAGCCTACCTATGACAGGCTGTGCTAAAGAGAATGAGACAACCAACACCTATCTGTGGATAATTGATTAACTACTGCCCAGCTATTCAGGCAATTAGTTAAGGAACACCTGGGCTTTATAAACAGTTATGTGGGCTCAGACAGGGGAGATCACAGGGAAGAAATACTGGGAAAAGAATTCCTCAGGGGGAGCTGGCTAGGAAGCTACTCCCAGTGGAAACAAAGACTGAGAGGGAGAGGAACAGTACACAGAAAGAGGAAGTGCCAAGGGAAGGACTTCTCAGGAGGAGCTGCTGAGAGAGCTCATCAGGAAAGGAGGCCAAGGAAGAGTGCTCCTAACTGGGGAGGCTTCAGAAGGAAGGACTGTGAATGCCAACCCTCAGCAAAACCTGGTGTGAATGGAAGGACTTCACAGGTAGCAGCAGGAGCCCTGGATCAAAGGAATTATATTCTGTTCCAAGCGTCATTGTGGGTTTGACCTTTGCAGGTACCTTGGCCCAAGGTGAGAGAGACTTCCCCAACTGAAGGTGATAACTAATATAAACTGGTATTCTGAAACCCATAGCAGTGCACCTCTGCCACTTTACACCTATATGTCTGTAGGTTGCTTCAGAGAAGGCAGAATGAGCTAGCTCTGGAGTGGTTGTTAGTTCTAGAGGCCTGATCCATGGCCCGCAGAGCAGACAAATTGGTTTTTCATTCTTGTCTCAAGTTCCTTCTCCAAGTTCTGTCCTCACTCCATTTGTACTAATGACAACAATCTCCCTAGTCTCGGTCCTGAGAAGAAAAAAGAAAAGATTTGGCCCAAGCTATCAAAATCTATTATACCTTTAGAAAATCTGAATCTCTTTTTAATGCATACTAGGCCCAGAAACTGGGCCAGTTGACATCCTGTTCTTTCTATTTCTTTCTTCTTGGCTTTCAGTACTTGTAAAATAGATCATCTGGCACTCATACTATATAGAGAAGGTAGGTGAGATAATATCTTTCATTGGACCAACTTCTGTTGATGGAAGGTGCAAGATGTTGAGTTTCATGGAGCTCTTCCTCGCACCTGGAGGAGATAACTAGCTCTCTGCAGGTTGAAAGTGTGCCCTTTCTGCTAACAGAAATTGGTCCAATAAAAGATATCATCTCACTTGCCTTGTTTCTCTCTCATCCTGGGACCAACAAGGCTATAGCATTGCAAACAACCCTTATAGCCTTCATTTAAATTGAAATGCAAATGGTTTCCTCCTATGAATTAGTCCCTTGATCTAGTTTTCTTGTCATTATAGACCATCTCTTCAGTTCAAATCTAAAAATCCGAACAAGTGAAGGATGATCTGATAGTCTTGTTTTGTGCAATAGAACAGGTTCTTGCTGTCTATCAATCCCAAGAGAAAATACTGGCAGAATTAATTGAATGAGGCAAAGAAATTTATTTTCATCAAATTGTCCTGATTTAAGCTGGATTTGGGTTTGTGGGTAACAGTTTTGCAATTGGGATGTTAAACTAAAAAGGAAACTTTATTATAATACCAGTACGGTCCATGGAATCTAAAGTACATTTGTCATAAATCTGTTCAGTGTATTTGTTATATAGTTTCAACAAACTAACAATTCCCACATTGCTCATGTCTTTTTGGTATTTGTTTGGACTTATTTTAATATATACACTATGTCTGAAGTGTGGCAATGACCTAGAGGCAAAACCTAGAGAATTCTAATTAAAATGCACAAAACTGCTGAATACAGAAAAAAAAATATGCTGTGCTTTTGGGAGAAAAAATGATAAATGTTTGCACACCTAAAAGTCAAAACCTCTTATAAAATGTTAGTTGGCGGTGTAGCATGCCATGTGGGTATGATTTTTCACAGTACTGAAAAAAAATTGACAGCCTGTCTGTTCCAATATAGTCAAGATGTGGAACAAAACCCAAATGATCATCCACAGTGAACTTCCCCATAAGTACTATGATTGATTAAAAGGTGTGGTGTAGAGTATAGATAATAATCTTTTTAACTGTCCTCTATGATTATATTGCAGGTATATTAAAAATGACCTGCATTTTGCCAAAGAAACAACTTTTTTCTTTCTTGTAGTTAGTGAAATGATACAGACTAAATGAAAAGACGGCATATTAAGCTGAGAAAAACCATTATCTATGGTACATTAAGGATTAATCGACCAGAAATGCAGGATATTACACTGGACACAGTTGATGCCAGGTGTTATTTTGTTTGCAGAAAAATCTATATTTCATAAAGAACGTAAATAACAGATGAGGCCAAAAGCTATGACATGCTATGAAGAAGAATAAAATAGGTTTATTGTAGTCAAGAGAATTGATGTTAAAATTCACAACTCTTAGCATATTCTTCTTCATGGCTTTAAAGAAAATAAACAAAATGGAGCTATACCTGAACCATTTGTTTCAGAAGATTTTGCTTTAAGCATGTTCATTGTAGGCAGAAAAATACATCAGGACTGGTGTTTACAATTAAAAAACTGCATTTTAAAAAGTATGCTGTTTGCTTTGTGCAGAAAGGAAACTGCATTGTGATCTTAAATTTGAAAATTTGTGCCTCCAATATATGCAATTGTGGGCACAGACCATGAAGTTAGAAGCACAAGTGCACTGATTTGCTCCTGTAATTCATTTACAGACAAAAAGATGCATTTGCAGTTAGCTTAAAAAAGTGGTGGAGGGGAAGCTGGGCCTTAGGCCTTGGGGAAATGTACCTCAAAATTTTTGATTACGTAGCCTCAAAAGTCTCATTTTTTTTAAAATGGTATCCAAAAAATTATCTGCTCAGCAGAAGATTACGTAAACCTCTTCAGTCTGAAAGTAATGCTGGAAATTTCAGTATAACAAAATTTCTCATAGGATTTTTCCAAACTTTAGCATGGAACATTAAACTCTTATGTTTCCAAAATGTTTAGGATGCAAGTACATTCTGATAAACAGGGTCAACTCATTAGGGGAAATAAGCAAATGATTCACTCTGCTGAGGGATAGACCCTAGGTTTGAGAGAGATTGCTTCGGATAAGTTGTGTTGTGCCATATAATATTTCAGGAACTGTTTCTGTGCAGGAAAAAATAGACAAAAAGAGATGAGAGAGCCCTAAAAATGGGGTTAACTAAAGCTTTTTAGTCCTCAGAAAAGATTCAGGTTCAAGTTTTGAGTAAAGGTTTGGGTCAGTTCTTATTGATTGTTTAATTAATTAATCATACCAAATTTAGGGTCACATCCACAGCTAGTGTAAAACAGCATAGCCTCAACTTTTTACATACGCACACCCCCTCATAGCACATTCCTCTGCAAAGCAAAATATACAGTAAATGTTAACTTAGTGATTTATTTAGTTTTCTTTAAAGTGTGTCCTCTGAGCTGTGGGTGCTCTGCTTTCAACCAGAATAGAAATCTTATGGATAAAAGGCAGGTTTTAAACTAGATCTTGCTATAGACAAGAACACACACACACAACCTTGAATTCCCTAATGCTTTTCTTTGTCTCTCTCTCTCCTCCCCCAGTGCCCATTTTGATAAATTGTTAGTTAATTACTAAATTGTGTATAGGTTCTTGATAGTCTTTTTTTCCAGGAAATGAACACTTAAGACCCAAATAATTGTCTGTACCGCTAGAGCTCCTGATGTAATGTCTTATTGCTTAGCAATACTTTCTACTGTGTATTCCTACTGTCCTAAACATTATTTGTTGTGAAACACTTTAAAGATCAAAGGGAAAGGGGGAAAAAAACCCAATCTGAGCCCAGTTACACCTTCTAGGACTCTAGGCTTCAGTGTAGCGTATCTAAGCATGTGATACAATTATAGAAATGGTAGGCTAGTAATTTTAATGAACATGCATCTATTTTTATTTGAGGATATGACAGCACTGAATATATGCAGTACAGTGATACCACGTCTCTCAGCACTTTCAGTTTATTTTTCATTTATAATCTGGTGGTGACATTTCAATATTTTAACTTTTATACATATTCTATGCCTGATCTTATCTTACAGGAAATAAATGATGTGGATGTGCAGGAGCTAGTGAGAAGGTCAATTGGAAGGTTAACAATTATTCGACAGACATTTCCAGTCCCACAGAACAGCAGTCAACGCTGTTTCCGTGGCAACCATAGAATATCTTCATCACTGTGTGATCCGAAGGACCCTTTCTCCCAGAACATGGAGGTATCTTCATACTAATATTTTCTCGCTTGTGTGCTAGCTTTATAGACAGCTGCTGGGAAAACTTTGAGTTTAGTGTAATTTTCAACTCTGCTTATTTTTAATATTCTTCTGTATGGCACATCCTAATGGTTCATGCACGCAACAATGAAATGGCTTAGCTGTTTGGGGTGCCGGCTTGGTAACTAGAGCTGCATATCTAGCCTAGGCCACATCAAGGCAGGGAAATCAGAAAGAGACAACTCAGCATCCAGAAGAAGGGGTAATGAATTGCTGAGTTTTGTATTGCCGAGATTAATTCCACCAAGAATTGCCTTTGGAGAGCCACACAATAAGAATGTCATACCAAGCCACAGAACTGGTAATACTAGTAAAGCCATCCTGGAGAGCTTTTGCCTAAAGATTCAGAACCAAGCTTTTTAAAACTCAGGTGTCTCAAGCTAAATACCTGAATCCGTATCTATGTACCTAAGTGGCCTTATTGTCAGAGATTCTGAGTACGGATTTTACTGACTCTATGGGGCTATCCTATTTATGCCAATACATTCCACCATCTACCCACTGCAAGTATATTCCATATATGGACTGTGAAAGCGAAGCGATAACAAGATAACAACATGTATTTTTAAACCCACTTCTATGCTCCTGATCTGTCATTGATAATATTGGTTGAAAATGTTTAAATTGATCTTTTTTCAGTAAACAGACTTTTTTGACAAAACATTTTAATTTTCATCAAAATTTTCTTTTTATTATTTTTTGGGTTTTTTCTTAATTTGCACCTCTTACATTTTGTTTTTCCCTCAACTCCAATTTTAAAAGGTCACCATAAACAAATGTAAAAATTTCAGGAATGAAAATCTCTTATAAAATATTTAGGAAGAAAAAAATCAGTTATAAACTATTATTATTTTAAAAAATGAAATAAAAAATCTGTCAGTGGAAAATTATTTTCCCTCTTGATTTTGATCTATTTACTTTTTATTCTGAAAATGTAGGATAAAATTGTTTTTGAGTGTTGACCAGTTCTAATTATGTTTTGGGGGGAATTGAACCCAATCAGAATGATTAAATTCATAGGAAAGAGGATGTAAATGCAACATGGGTTTACCAGACCAGACCAACCTGATTTCCTTCTTTGAGAAATTAACTGATTGTTTTAGATAACAGAAGTGTAGTAGGTCTAAAACATTTGGACTTCAGTAAAGCATTTGACACTGTACCACATGAGAAATTATTAGTTAAGTTAGGAAAGATGGGGACCAGTACAAGCACTGTAAGGTGGATATGGAATTAGCTGAAGAAGAGAAGGCAGCAGGGTGTGCTGGAAGGTGTGTTACCAGACTAGGGAGAAGTTACTAGCAGTGTTCCTTGAGGATCAGCCTTAGGATCAGTATTACTAATTTTTTTTATTAATGATCTTGGTGCAAAAGTAGGAGTATGCTAAAATCTGCTGCTGATATGAAGTTGGGAGACACTGTCAATACAGAGGAGGATTAGAATATTATATGGGAATGTCTAGATGACATTGATGACTGGAGTGACAGAAATGGGATGAAATTCAATAGCAAAGTGCAAGGTGGTGCAGTTAGGGTCTAATGAAAAGAATTTCTGCTACATCTCAGGGCTCATCAGTTCAAAGTGACAGAGGAGGAGAGAGACCTTGGTGTGTGCTTTGATCATAAGATGTCTATGAGCCACCATATGACATGGCTGTGGAAAAAAAAGCAAATACAGTCGTAGGATGTATCAGAAGAGGCATTTCCAGTAGAGATGGGGAGGTATTAATTCCATCAACAAGGCATTAGTAAGACCTCATTTGGAATAATGTGTACATTTCTGGTCACCATGTTCAAGGAAAACTATTATAGACTGGAACAGGTGCGGAGAAGAGCTATGAGGATGATCCTGTCAATGGAGGGCCTATTTTATGAGAGGAGATTGGAAGAACTTGTCTTGTTTAATCTCACTAAAAGATGTCTGAGAGGGGATATGCTTGATCTTGATAAATCAGGGAGCAGTAAATACCAGGGAGGGTGAAGAGCTATTATGCTGAAGGACAATGTTGGCGCGAGAATTAATGGATATCAGCTGGTCATGAACAAGTTCAGGCTGGAAATTAGAAGAAGGCTTCTAACCACCAAAGGGATGAGGTTCTGGAACAGCTTCTCAATAGTAGTTGTGAGGGCAAGCAAGTTAATTAGTTTTAATAGAACTGGGCAAATTTGAGTGCACTTGTATGATAGGGTTGCTTGTGACAGTAGGGAGCGAGGCTCAAGCTCTAAGGGGTCACTTCTGGTTTCTCTTATGTTCCTAAAGCTCATGCTTCATGGTTGCTGCTGACCACTAGAAGGGATCAGGAAGGGATTATTCCCACCCTGCCCCCAATGTATTCTGGGTTTTTTTTCTTTCTTCTGAAGCATCGGGGTGGCCACTTCTGGAGATGGGACACTGGGTGGGTTAGGCCATGGCTCTGAGATGGCACCAGGCATCCTCTCCGTCAAGTGCTTGACTGGCTGGTTCTTGCTCAGGGTCTAACTAATCAGCAAATGTAAGGTTGGGAAAAATCCCTTCCTTCCTTCCTGACCTTGTGGGGGCAGAGGAGGAGGGAAAGGGGGAGAAGTTGCCGTCCCCTGCAGCATATGGATGTGGGTCACTTGCCAGGATTATCTGAGTATATCTCATTTAACCATTTCCCTGCCATTATTCCTATTCTCTTCCTGTGGCATGTAATAGTCTACTATCCTGTAGGTCTCATTCCTTTGAAGGGTTTAGCTGGTGCTGGGTGATGTGGGTGCCCTGTGATATACAAGTGAGACTAGATAAACTAGTGGTCCATTCTTGCTTTAATATTTGACTGTATTAATGGAGGGCCCAGTTTTGCAACTGACTTCAGGCTGGCAGATCCTTGTGCCCCTAAGGAGTTTCAGGGCTCTGGCCACCCCGAGTCACTCACACAATTGAGTTCACGTGTTTACGAGCTTAGGGCCTTTTTTTGCTAGTAAGCCTGGTTTGACTCAGTTCTGTCAAAATTATGGCTATTCAGGAGTGCAGGACCACCTTTAAAAAAGGTATCTTGCTTGCAGTTCCCCCACTTCTGCACCTCCCTAGTACATATATGGAATAAGAACATAAGACTGGCTATATGTCGGTGACCAGACCAGCTAGGAGCAGCTGCTGGCCTGCTCTGTAATTAAGTGCATTACTAGGCAACGAAGGAGCCCACATATGCTGCCTTGGAAGTCACGTGGCCTCAGCCCCTGACTGGCTGCTGGTTTCGCAGTCCTGTTTATAAGCCTGGCCTCCACAGCAGGTCAGTGGCTCTTCAACACGTACCACTCCCAGAGCTGTACATTTGCCCTTCTTCCAGTCCCTGCTCCGTCTGGCTTCGGACTTCTAGATTCAACCACCAGCTCTGCTTCTGGCTTATCAGTCTGGTTGACTCTCCAGTTCTGCTATTCAGCTTCTATCTTTCTGGTACTGATCCCTGGCTCTGCCTCTGGCTTATGACCGTGGTTTACACCCTCCTCCCAAGCTGTGGCATTTGGCTTCTGTCCCTCTGGTACTGACCATTGGCTCATTTCCTGGACTATGCCCACGCTAGTCCAAGCTCTAACTAGTAGGCCTCACTCTCTTACCACCAGGCCTGAGCACCCACAGCCTGGTCGTCAACACTGTTGTTCATATCAATTATACATCTATGCTGTCTTCTGATAGTGGCCGATGCCAGATGCTTCAGAGGGAATGAACAGAACAGGGCAATTTATGAGTCATCTGTCTCCTGATGTCCAGTCCAAGCTTCTGGCAGACAGAGGTTTAGGGACACCCAGAGCGTAGGGTTGCATCCCTGACCATCTTGGCTAATCGCCATTGATGGACCTCTTCCCTATGAACATATCTAAATCTTATTTGAAGTCAGTTATGCTTTTGACCTTCACAACATCCCCTGCCAATGAGTTCCGAAATACTTTCTTACATTTGTTTTAAATCTGCTGTCTGTTTATTTCACTGAATGACCCCTGGTTCTTGTGTTTATATGGAGTAAACAGGAGTTCTGGAACAATTTGTATAGTGGGGGTGTTGAGAGCCTTTGACCCAAAGTGTAAACCTTGTATATAATGGAGACCATTGCAGTACCCGCCACACTCCTAGTTCCAGCACCTAAGAGAGTAAATAATATTTCCTTATTCAGTTTATTCACACCATTCTTGATTTTATAGGTTTCTATCATATCCCCCTGTCATAAACAGATTGTTAAGGGTTAATGTCTCTTTCACCTGGAAAGGGTTAACAAACAGGGAACTAAGCACCTGACCAAAGGACCAATCAGGAGACAAGATACTTTCAACTCTGGGTGGAGAGAAGTTTGGGTGTGGGTCCTTTGTTCTGTTTTTTTTTTCTCTCAGGGATATGAGAGGGACCAGACATTACTACAGGCTCTCTAAAGTTCTGTTTAAATAGTAAGTAGAACAGGCGATTTAGGCTTTTTAATTGTTTGATTTACTCTGTTTGCACATGTGGATCTGGCTGGTTAACTTTTGTATGTGTAGTTGCTGGGAATATTTTGATTTGTATTGGTACTGGAGGAAGGGTTTCTTCCTTTGTCTGTAAACTATAGGACTGTAATATTTACATCTTGAATGGGAACAGAAGATAATATCTTTAACTATTTTTCCTTTCTTTTATTAAAAGATTTCATTTTAGAGTAACTGATTGATCTTTTCTCTTGTTTCCATTGTTGTATCACCGGGGAATTGGTTTTATACACCCCGGAACTGGTGGAGGGAGGAGGGGAAGGGGGAAAGAGAGCTTAATTTTTTCTCTCTGTGCCAGGATTCCTGTCTCTCTCATACCGCGTGAAAGTAGGGAGGAGGGGACGAAAGGGAGAAGGATTTATATCGCCTTGCTATTAAGATAGGATTTGGGTTCTTGGGGTCCCCAGGGAAGGTTGGGGAGGTCAGAGTGCCCCAAAACACTATATTTTTGGGTGGTGGCAGGCTATCAGATCTAAGCTGGTAATTAAGCTTAGAGGTTTCATGCAGGTACCCAAATTTTGGACGCTAAGGTTCAGATTTGGGAATTATACCTTATGACACCCCCCTTAGACATAGGGTGACCAGATGTCCCGATTTTATAGGGACAGTCCTGATATTTGAGGCTTTTTCTTATATAGGCACCTCTTGCCCCCTACCCCCATCCCGATTTTTCACATTTGCTATCTGGTCACCCTACTTAGACATCTCTTTTCTAAACTGAACAGCCCCAGGTTTTTTTCTATCTGCCCTCATGTGGAAGCTGTTGCATATTCCTAATAATTTTTGTTGCCCTTTTCTATACTTTTTTCAATCCTAACCCAATTCTAATATATCTTCTTGGGATGGGGTGACCAGAACTGCATGCAGTATTCAAGGTATGGGAATATTATGGTTTTCTATAATGGCCATTCGGATATTTTCTGTCTTATTATCTATCTCTTTCCCAATGGTTTCTAAGATTGTTAGCTTTTTTCACTGCTGCTGCACATTGAACAGAGGTTTTCAGAGAATTATCCACAGTGACTCTGTATCTCTTTCTTGAGTGGTAATAACTAAGTTAGACCCCATCATAATGTATGTATAGTTAGGATTATGTTTTCCAACGTGCATTACTTTGAATTTATCAGCATTGAATTTCATTTGCCATTTTGTTACTTAGTCACCCAGTTTTGTGAGATCCCTTTGTAACTCTTCGTAGTCTTCTTTGGACTTAACTATCTTCTGTAATTTTGTATCATCTGCAAATTTTGCCACCTCATTGTTTACCCTCTTTCCAGATCATTTATGGAATAAGTTGAACAGCACTAGTCCCAGTACAGGACATCACTATTTACCTTTCTCCACTGTGAAAACGAACCATTTATTCCTACCCTTTGTTTCCTGTCTTTTAATCAGTTATCATAAGAGAAACTTCCCTATTATCTCATGACTGCTTACTTTGCTTAAGAGCCTTAGGTGAGGGACCGTGTCAAAAGCTTTCTGAAAGTCATCGTACACTATATCCTCAGGATCACCCTTGTCCATGTGTTTGGTGTGCCCCTCTAGTTCAGTTGAATAGTTTGCAGTTGTCCTCAGAATTATGCTGTCTGAACAGAACAAGGCTGATTGTGTTAACTCTTTCTTCTTCCTGGAATTGTTTGAGGTTACCGGACATCTACATTTCACGTTCTTGGCAGGCTGGAGATCACCTAATTATGTGCTGCTGCTTAATTCCAGTGGCCATCCACCTCTGCAAAAGACTGCTGAGTTAGAGGAGATTTTGAATAAGCAGAATATCAATAACTGAGATACACAGTGCTTTAAAAATCTTGTTATAGTTATGTTGCAGAGCCATAAATATACAGAACAATCTTTAAATTGCCTCCCTGTCATGCATACTAGGACTATGATTAATGCAACACACTTCCAAGAGGGGGTAGGATTTTGCAGAAACAGAAATTAACTCTAGAGCATTTACTATTGTATTATCAGAGACCAATGATGCCATAAATGCTGAGCTAAAATATTGGTAAGGGACTAAAAAATTGCTAATGCTTGCTGAACCCTGTACACTTGTGTCCTGTTAATACTTGATGTAAGCACAGCTAAATTGCTCCTAAATTAATAAGTGTATTCCCCTATGTGAACTGTAACAAACATTTCCTAGTCCCATGATATTAAGTTACAGAAATTAAATAAAAACAGTATCATCTTATTGGGAAATGACGACTTGGGATTTGTAGCCTTTATGTACTAATTTGGTCTTATTGGAAACCTTATTGTCTTTCCTCCCTGGAGGGTCTTTTTTTTTTTTTTTTTCAGCCCAGCCTTCCGCCATATATTATTATAGCAGGAGATAATTTATTTCCCATTCTTCAATTTCCCCTCACTGGAAGTTAATGAGGGGTAAACTTCTTTGAGGAAATAAGGCTTTAGCTGAAAGACATTCAACCCTTAACATTCTGGGTAGTGCAATAGTAGGTGATCTAAGTTATCAAAAGAGTCATCCAAGTCTCTGATCTTGTAATTCATGGGTGTGATGTTTAACCTCTGAGTTAAAAAGGAAACGAGCAACCTTATTCATGTTAAACCTCTGAATTCTAAAAGAGAAATGTTCAGAACCAGCAGAGTTGTAGGGGAAGTTGATAGAATGGTGAAAAGAAAACTTCCAAACTATGGAGTGATAGACCACTCTGTTGTAAGTTCTCTGAGTGGGTAGCTATTAATGTAGCTTTTGCAGTGGTAATGAAGAATCATGGAAAGTTTAAGGAAAAAGGCAGACTAGAACTTGCTGTGGAAATTTGGGAGGCAAAGGAGGTGCTAGGAACTTCTGGTAAAGGAGAAAGGCGGAGGAAGTCTTCCTTAGATTCTGGGGGGAGGTGAGAGTAAGTAGCAAAAGACTTGTGTAGATATCTATGGGGATCAGCCTGCAGAAGAGTCAGAGCGAGTATAAGTTGCTGCAAGTTGGAGTCTGCATAATGCATGTGCTGCCTTTATGCAATTAATTTGTAGGATGGGGAAAATATTTGGAGTGTCATAATTTTCAGATGATATTTGGACCCTTGAATATCTGAATCAGCATATCAGCCTCTTCAGAAACTCTTGCCTTTTAACTGGCTACAAGAGTAGCTTTAAGATGTTTTCTGCTGCAAAGTAAAGGAGTCCCCAGCAGTCTGAATCTCCACCTCATTATTCCATTTCACATCTTTAGATCTCCCTCTTCTCCTAAGATCTTTAGGGACAGCTGAGTACTCAATATCTTCATTTTTTAGCTTTCAGGCCACCACCTCCTATGAATGCAAGGAGTGGTGAGAAATTGATCTTAGCAGCAATGAAACAAAAAACCAATCCTGCATCAAACAGCTAACAGACACTGGCTAATTAGTTTTCAGATACTGGGAACACTCCAGAACCAGACATGACAAACCCATGAAAAACACGCACCAGAAATTGGGCTTGTTTTTGGCTTAATTGGCTTGTGAGTTGCTTGTTGGCTAGTTTTTGGCTTATTGCTTGTTTGGCTTGTAACTTCTTGTAAGCTTGTTGCTTCTTTTTTTGATTGGCTCCCAGCAAGCAGGGGCAAGCGGGGGAGAGTCCAGAGTACACAGTGGGCCCACCACAGTCCCAGACTGGACTTCAAGGCGATCTGGTCACATAGAGTGTTGGGTTTCTTAGGGACTGGCTTGTTTTGGCCTTGTTTTGAAGTGGGATCAGCTTTTGGCTTACTGTGGCTTACTGTTTTTTGGCTTACTGTGAAAGTTGGGGTGCTTATTTATCACGTGAAAGTTGGCAACTGTGTCCAGAACCCTTTCTTGTGTAACTCGGGAAACCCTGAGTTTCCCCTTGACAGCCACAGGCCCAAGAACTTTAAGTGACTGATAGATGATCTGAAAAGAGTGTCAAATGCCCTAGATATGATTCAGTCTTCTAACTTAATATTGCTTCTGAGCACCATGTTGTCAGATGCAACTAATGATGTCTCTTTATGATAGCATTAGTGGGACACCTGCCCCTGCCATCTGAGGACAGAGATGACTGAAAAAGGTCATTTTGTAAATTGTTTGTTTCAGAAGAGCTTGTGAATTCTGTTCCTTTATTACTTCGTACTGAATTATATCTTATCATTAATGTCTGACTGAACTTGTGAATATGCATTTAAAAATAAATGTATAAAAAGTTAATCAAGATAACTGGAAGAGGGGGAGGCAGGTTATTTCTGTTTCTTCTGCTGAGCTTCTATATCCTCTGTTGGATACTGCACTTAAACTTCTGGGCATAAATATATATATCTTATGAGAGTTTAATACTGTAAGGCGCTAAGAGCCTTCAGCTTCCACAGAAGTTAATGGAAAGCGAGGGCACTCATTGCATTGCAGAAACAGGCCTTATGTGCATATTTAATATGTTAATATATTACCATTACGGAATTCTTACAATGCTGAAATAACTTTTACTAGGCACTGACATTTTTTCACTGAAGCATAGGGAGCATCCAGTGCTGATGCTAAGTTACTAAACATTTCAGAATTTCTATTTTAAATCTTAGAAAGTAATCAAACAGAAATGAGCACAACTGAGTGTTTTGCAAATCCTATGACTTCACTGAGAGTTTCATAATAGGGACTAGAACATCTCACTCTCTCGTTTCACGTTCCCCATTTCAGTTACCTGAACTGAACGTACTAAAAAATACACTGATTGATCGACTGAAAATCATAAAATTACATGATAATGCCATGATGAACCACCACATGAAAAAGAAAATGTGTGCCTACTGGGCCGTATTTATCTCAAAATGCTGGCTTGGTAAACAGCTTTTGGAAAAAAATTAAATTCCAGTTGTTTAATGAGAAAAACCCATTCCAGCTGTGACATACTGGTAATTAGCTTGCCTCCCCAGGTGGACAAGATGGAGGTCATGTGACTCAATCAGGACTTCTGGGGAAGAGCTAAGAGAGGAAACCTGTGTATGGGGCTGGAAAGGAGTTGTGGACTCCAGGCAAGAAACTCTGGATGTGGGGGTGGAACAAACCCTCCTGGAGATGGGGCTGGGCCTAGCTAGAGACTGGAGTGAAGACTGTTTGTTTTGAAGTATCAGGGAGAGAGGCCACTGAGTTCTGTTGCTCAAAGATTTTGGAAAAATTTGAGGCATGGGGCTCCAGAGCTACCCTAGGCCACCATCAGGTGCACAGGAACTGTCTGACCCTGATACATTTACAAACAAGTCCACTTACCATGTGGGAAGCCCAGACATTGCAAAATATACTAGTGTTTGAGAACCAGTTAATGAAATTGTTTGGAAATAGACTAGAAACAGGAGAAACTGATAATAATTTAGCCCCAATCCAGCAGCTAGATCTGTGCAGGTAACGTGGCCCCTGTGCCTCATGCAGGAGTGGAGGTAGTCAGTGTGGATCTCATTGCAGGATCAGGGCCCTAAATTGTTGATGAAGCATAGTTAAGGGATGGTTATTTTAACAGGTTTTTTTAAGCAGTTTAATATCAAGTAAATCATTTAGTTATTGACAGGGTGGGCAATAAACAGCTGAGGCAAACAGATAATGAATTCAGTTTTTGTCTGCCAGCATGTGTCCACTAACTGCTAATAATCAATCTCTAATCTCTTTACAGATTTCGAACCTCTACATATATGACACTGTGCTTTTGTTGGCTAATGCTTTTCATAAGAAGCTAGAGGACCGGAAGTGGCACAGCATGGCTAGCCTGACTTGTATCAGAAAGAATTCCAAACCTTGGCAAGGAGGGCGATCTATGCTGGATACCATCAAGAAGGTACCTCCTCCTATATGTCATAGTTTCCACTCCAGTGAGGAACAAATCCCGTTTGATAAAAGGTGTTCTGTTTTTGCTAACAGCAGTGTCTTTCCAAAAGCGATAGCGTTAGTGCGATGACAAAACAAGTTCTAATGGAAAACTCTCCTTATTAAGATTTTTGGTTTTGTTGTGTTGTTTTGTAATGGGCATATTTGAACCAAAAATATTATGGTTGCTGAATATCAGACCCACGGGTATTTCAAGCACAAAAAAAAATCACAGTATTTTTATGCCCAAGAGGTAGGAAGGTAAAAAAACACAGATCGTTTTTTTCTAAGATAATTGATATTAGAATTACAGTCTTTCCTTTGTCAGTGCAACAGTATAAGAAAAAAGGTTGGAACAATTGCATCCAGCTAATATTCTGTGCAATTCATTATTAAAATCCTACAGGCATAATGTAATAGAATCATACAAATGAGAGCCAGAAAAACCCTATTAAGTCATCTAGTCTATACCCTGCCAGTACAGGATTGTTCCCTATGGTATAATTTATACTGCTTTGTCCAGCTTTGTTTCCCAGGGAATGGGCTTCCACTGTTTCTCTTGGACTGTTATTTCATATCCTAATTATACTCAGTGTCAAGAAACTTTTTCTTGATATTCAGTCTTATTTTCTGGCATTTAGTGTTATACTATTATTCCTAGTTATTCCTTTCCTTTCTTGTTGTTTATACCCTTCAAATATTTGTAGACTATTACCATGGCATTCCTTGGTCAGCACCTATCCAAGAAATACATAGTGTGTTTAATCTTTCCTCATAAGTCCGTCGATCCAGGTTCCTAATCATATTAGTATCTCTTGTTTGAAATCCTTCCAATTTCTTAATATCTTTCTGGTAATGATGTACATGCAATGTATATTTACACAGTGCTGGCAATCCTATATTGTATTATTGAAGGAAAACTACAGTGATTTTCAAAAATTACAAACCTGTTTAATCTTATTTTAAGAAGAATTAAAGTGTCTTTTTTTCAAAAGGCAGTTAACATAAAAAACGTAACACTTTTTAAAGTAACGAGAGGCAGCCATTTTGGGTCAGATCCTAAGCCCTACCAGAGCAGGTAGACTTGGTGGCAACAAAGATGGCTTCTTTCAGCCAGCTTCATGCTGCTCCAAATCCTGGGGCCAATCTGCACTAGTCCTGGTGTAAAGCAAAGCAGCCTCAGGCCCAGTTTGTATGATACTGACTGCTCCTGGCCCCGCCAGGTTCCATTCTGGTAGCTGGAGTTCACCAGCCTGTAGGGACACCTACGGCATGTCTCCTATACTAGGGGGCAGTCAGTAGCTTAAATTCCTTTACAATGGTACTTAAGTTACCAGATAAACCCATCAAGCAGATTTGGCTGCTCCTATGCTTATTTTATCTTCACGCTACACCTTCCCAAGCTTGGTTGCTCCTAGGGTCTCTTTCCTCAGGAGCTGTCTTTACTAAATCCTAGCACACACCCTTTCCTTTTCCTTTGAGGGCTACTTCCACTTACTCATATCTGAGTGGGACACTCAGCCAACAAACCCACTTTACCTTTTCCCATTAGGATTAACACTTGTTATCTGAATGGGGCATTTCAGACCAATATAACCAGCCATGTCGCTGAGTGTTCTCTAAACTGAGTGTTTGGATGCACAGCCTTGAAAGGGATATCTGACTGCATTTCTACTTTTTTTCTTAGCTTACTTGTGACACGTACGATTCCCATTCTTCTGCATGAGCATCATTTATGCTGTTTCTTACCACACTGTCAGCTTTTTGCTTTCAGATGCTGCAGAGTTTATTAAATTCTTTGCCATGTCATCCTCACTAACATTTCCAGTTTGTCTTTTTCCATTTCCTGCCTTTTATAACAGGATGATTAATAAAACAAAGTCCTCCCATGACCTTTCATACAAGACCTGCACTGTGTGAAGATTGATCTGTGAAGCGATTCTCCTTGAAACATAAAGAGAAATGACCAACCAAAGGAGATGTGAAAGCCTTTGAGAAGGCAGGAGCAAATTAAAACCCTATGTAAAGGATATGGTTTAGATCACTAGTGAATTAACTGAAGGTGTGATAATTCCTGAAATATGCAGCCCTAGCCACAGGTTGAGTTCCTTGTCTTTGTCTCTCCTGGCCCCGTTTGCAAAAATGGGCTTTGGTGAGAAGTCAAAGTTTATAAACTGAAGGCACATCTGGGTATTGTTTGTACTGTACCATGCTGACAGAAGATTTTTCAAGTGCAAAATGATACAGCTGTTACAAAGCAAAATCAAACCCAAATGCATAGACTGCCATGGGTATGCAGCCCTTCACTTCCACACATGAACAGGAGCCTACGTTCATGGGCCGGTGCTGGAATAGCATGGAGAGGTGGATTTCTCTTCGTGCCATGCTCCTCTTTCCCTTTGAACACAGAAAAGCCCCTTTGTAGGAGTCTTGCAGGATCCCTACTTTGTAGTTTTGGTAAAATGCAGGCCAGAAGTGACTGTTGCTGCCATAGACAGACTATGTCTATGTCAGAAGTGGCAGAAAACTTTTTCAAAACAGACACCCTTTCCCTATTGAGAATTTCTTCGTCTGCTTCCTGTTGGATCCTAGTGCTCTGCCTTTTTCTCTCCCTCATCCCTTGCCCTGGCGTCACTGAACATTCAAGACCCAATCGCACTCCCAATGTTCTCCTCCCCACTGAAGATGTCTCTCCTCTGTCTCCTTCAGCGGAGCACTGCCCATTGCTGAGCAAATGCTTAGGGTTTAGCTGTCTCTGCCTTGTCTGAGACAAGATAAGGCAGAGTGAGTTGAGTCCTGATGAATGTATTAGCCTGGAGACCCTGCTTAATGCCATTGTGCTCTAGGATAGGAAAAGGACCCTCTCTTGGTCTACTTCTGCCCATTTCCCAAAAGGGAGAGGAATTCCCGTGTGTGTGTGTGTGTGTGTGTGTGTGTGTGTGTGTGTGTGTGTGTGAAGGGAGCAGTGATTATGGTGTTTCAGGGAAAGGGCAGAGTTGTCTGAGGGCATTGGTGCATGTATGGAAATGTGCATCAGAGTAGAAATGCTTGTGCATATCTGGAAAGGGGCAGTGGCTATGTCTGGTGGGCAGGGTTTGTGTCTGTGAAAATGAAGAAAAGAGTATCTGATCAATGGGTTAGGTGGGGGAAAACAGTGAGTAAAAGTATATGGGAAGGGAGCAAAGAGAGAGCTGGGGACCCCCAGAAAAAGTAGCGAGTTTGAAGGAGGGGCGAGTTCCTGAAACAACACTGTATAGAAGGGAGGGAGAGAGGAAAAAATATTACGCACTACAGGAAAAATAACTTTAAGGGGAAAACAGGATTAAAAAAGGAAGGGAATGTGTTCTGTCGTATAGTTAAAGGAAAGAAAAATGTAAAGGAGAAATAGTAACGTTTTCTTTTTTAAATGATTTGCAAGGAAGTGTAATGCTACTAGGGGACATAGTCCACCTACTGAACTTCACCTATAGTAGCTAAAAGCCTAGAGATGGGCTTGGGGCTTGGAGGCACCTGGGAATGTGAGAGAGACTTGCTCAGCTGGATTCTTCCCAAGCCAAAACTGTGGATCTATGTTGTAGGAGCATTGGCAGTGTGGAGGCCAAGGCTCTCCATCTACATTCTCGTTGCATTTAGGAGATCCCCCAAGTTCCATGGGTTTGGTGGTGAACCAAAGAGAAAACTCTATCCCTCCTGCCATGAGGGAATATACAGATAACTCTGTGAGCTAAAACTCAGATTTTCCACTCCCAAATGCAGGTTAATTCTGCACAGGGAAAAATAGCACCAAATGTTTAGCTATTACACTTAGCTCCTAATGGATGTAAACAAACCAGTTGAAAAAAAGCACATTCTGCTCCCTGCCAATCTGTCCTCTAAAATTAAGATTAGGTTGCATGCATTTCTTTAGATTTATTCTGATGGAACTTCCCTCAGAGACATGAAATAATAATACATTTTTACTTATTATAGGGCACCAATGCCCATGATGGCTTGTATATATCTAACAAAATACAATTTAAAAATGATCATACCTTGGTTTTTAATATGATGACTGTAAACTAATTAGTTCCCAAGTGAGAATTCTAGGGATGGGGAAAAGTTAAATTTTCACTCTCTGATTTGTGTGCCTAAATGGGAGAAAGTAGGGGGAACATAGTAATGTTCACTGTATTCAGGGAAATCTACATATTGGAGTAGTCCCTGAAATACCCCAATGAGCATCTTACCTCAACTGGTTTAAATTAAATAACACAGCCCTTAAATTTAGAAACACTGGACCATGGGTGGAAATCCAGTTGAAACTGATAAGGATGGGTGTGCTTAGGGGTGGATTTCTTGTAATTTCTAACCTAATTTCTGATTTGAAATCACTACTACTGGGCTTTTGCTTTTCAATGCTTTTCATTCCGATTCTAACCTCTCTTAGGCTGCAGAAAACCAGTCTCCACTGTGCAAATTGGACTGTTTGGGGGCTGAGACAGGGCTATTGTAATAGTATTTCCTCTCTAACCGCTATAGCTAATGTTCTGCCAGCCTTTGACATATGAAGCCCTGTTAACAGCTCTGCCATAACCATTTCTCCAAGAGTAAAACTTGTCATATAATATCTGAGTCCCACAGATAAATGGATTTTTGTGAAGAAAAAAACATTTGGCTATTTAAATGCAAGTATTCATATGAAAGAAATTGAGGTTACCCATTTTTTAGTACTCATTTATTAGCTTAGTATTGTAAACATGCAGTTTTTCATTCCATAGCTAGATGCTTATTGTGACTTTAAAATAAACGTGGGGCTTTATAGAGCAGATACATTGCACATTCCGTAACAGCTATTCACAAGATTTTGGGTAGTGTTTTGGATTAATGGGCTCAAGGTATATAAATCTACAGCATGCACCTAGGTCTATGAATGCAAATGCCTGCTTGCTTGCTTTGATTTGTGCTGCCAGGCCTAAAGCTTGGATAAAGTTCCTCCCTGGCAGTAGATGGTAAAAGTACCTTGAGACCTTATTGATGTCATTCCCTACAGTCTTTGCACTGACTTTTGGGGGGCCTGATACAGAACCTACTAATGAGCTCCTTTGGCTGCCATATCTTAGTTCTTTCTATTTCCAAGAAGTGGAGTAACCATGCCCTTCACTGACTAAGAGAAAGGCCTGAACAAGGGAACAAATGGAATAGGACTCAGAGGCTTGGGAAGGATTTCAAGCAACACACGGGTATGCCACTCGATTCATAACACCATGTGAAGCATAAACTGCCCTGTGGCTTTCGATCTGATATACCTCAGGCAAGCCCACACAGGAGTGTAGCATGGCCTAATATTACAGGAGCTTCTGTGCCAGAAATGCCCGCATGGCCAGGCTTTCATACAGCTAATCACAGGCCCTTTGGGCTGAATTGTGAGAGAAGCAGACTTTGATGAAAGGTGGTTTTGTGAGGAGAAAGGATGGATCACCAGCCTGAGATCAGTAGGGGGACTGAGTCGAAGAAAAGGTCTCCCTCCTTCCAGGGCTCTGCCTCTGCTCCCCCTTGGCTGACTGATAACTAGCCCTGTACTTTGAAGAAACACCACATGTAACGTGGCCCACGGTGGGGGTGCTGACCTGCCCTTTGCTTGCCTAGAGTGGGAAATAGAAAAGCCTGAGATTTTCCACACAGCTGATTTCTCCCTCTCTATCTGGGTTTCACCTAACCATTAAAGCTGGACCAAGACAGTTTTCAAATCAGACTAAGAAAATCTTTGGGTCTAGGCAAAATACCTCAATGTATGTGAACTGACCATGGAAATCTGTGGAACTATTTGGATTTATATAATTGAGAATTAAAAAAAGAAATTTTGAGTCAGATAAACTTGAAGTATCAGAGGTAAACTGAGAGCAGGAATCCTGTGCAAGATGTAAAGCAAGTGTAGAGCAGTGCAGGAAAGGTAGCAGTAAAAGTGTGAGGGAGTGATGAGAGAGAAAGGGGAGAACAAGAAACTGGAAATTGGAGGTATTTAAGGTATAGGTATATAAGATAAAGAGGGCTGGGAAAGGAACAAGCCTCTAAGAAATGGAGAGATTGGTTAACTAGCAAAAGAAGTGAATGTTTAAAAAGAAGCAACGGAACTTGCTTCTTACAAAAGACTGGATTGTAACTAGAGCCGATTGGCAAAACTTCAGAAGACAACATGTTCCCTCAGAATATGCAGTTCCATCAAACTCAAAATGCTTCACAAAATTGGGTCAGTTTTGTTGGAACTTTGTTTTGGAAGGAAACCGAAAGGCGCAGGGTTGGAAGAAGTCTCATTTCTACATTTTTGGAACAAAACATGTAGATGGTTTTTGGTTTAAAGGGACTATTTATTTTGAATTTTTTTTTTATAATACAAAGTTTAAGATGTCAAAATTAAAATGAAATATTTAGCTTCTGTTGAAGCAAAACATTTCAGTCAACATAAAAAATAATCAGCTTTTTCCTTCATTGAGCATTTTGAAAAGTTTGGTTTTCATTCTGTTTCAGAACAAAGCCAAATTTCAAAATCTTTTGTAAAAAATGCAATTTATACCCTCCACCTAGCTCTAATTTATAGCTTTACTGTCCAGTCTGAGAACCAGGCAAAGGATAGTTGGTTCCCAAACCAGAGCAGGAATCAGACACTTACTATATGAGTCTCAATCTGGTCAGTTTCCCCTTTTGCACTGACTCAGCTGTACTAGTTGGTGCATTGGAGAGAAGGGTAGTGCCTAGAACCAAAGATGTGCCTACATCCTGCCAGTCTGCGTGGGAAGGGGAGTAGTGAAGGCTGTTCTTCGTTCTGTATAAGTGATGTGGGTAATGTGAATAAAGGAGGATTTATTACAACCCCTACTCTCTTGTATAGGCATGCAAGATGGGCACATGATTGAGCCCAAAGTTAGATAAAAGTTTGATACCCAAAGAAATTGATGTAAACTCTTCAGAAGGAAAAAATATTTTTAAAAAAATTGCATTCCAAAATAGGAGATCAAGGAATGCTACCATCTGACAATATTTCAGACTCAGATGGAATCTAGCTCAAATTCCTGGAGGGAAAACCAGGACAAGAAATCCCAACTCTTTAAAAGATACACACTGCAATATCTAGAAAATATTCAGAAGCACGGGAAGTGGTAATAGACGAGAGAGAAAATTCTACCTTCAGTGTCATCTGTTGAAAATAGTAGCAGTCCTCTGAGATGAATGCAGGATCTTGCTGTTTGCAATTATTGGAGCAGGAGAAATACTTGAGTGGGAATGCAAAAAAGGTGTTTGGTTCTTCCACATTTGTGCTGCCTTTTCCCCACTGTTTGTGAATGTTTGTTTATGAATTTCACACAGGAAAAAGCAATTTTCAAACCTGTGTAGAGAGTTAGTATGGGGCCTGTGCACCAGTTTAATCCCACTGAAGCTGTCATAATTCATAAACATAAAGCCATGTTTGCAAAGTATTTTAGAACAAAATAAATGGTTAAATTCATCAAGTAATTCATTCATTCAGAATGAATTTTACTAGCTCTGGCAATGAGTTTTAAATTTGTCTATTTTTTTTCTTTAAAAGCAAATATCCCCAAGGACTCAAGCCTTGACTAATTTATTAGTCAATAAAGACATTAGAATGTGAAGAAAATAAGGCAGTAACAGAAAACAATGATAGTGGTAGAAAATACTAATCTTCCTGAATAGTCTCAGAATAAATTAAAGTAGGAATATAGTGATTGTTATGAGCGAGGGAAAAATGACTCCATATTATGGCACATATCTGCTCTCTTCACCAACCCTATCCTCATGTCTTCCCAGTAACATTTGTTTAGTTTACTTTTTTAAAAAAGAAGTTTTTACCACTCCTAGCGCTGTAAAGCCCATCTATCCATGGCAGAGCAAGCTGTATTTTATTCTGCCTCATGAATCATCTACAGAATTGTCTTCTAAATTCTGATTCAGAATTTGTTATAGTTAGTGATGATATATGAAGCAGAAGAGACACAGTTTGTTTTTCAGGTAGCAGATTAAGCTTGCATTGCTGGCAATTAGAAAAATTGTGTTTTTAAGTTGTAAACTGAGCAAATTTGATACTGCGGACATTGATGGAGAATAATTATGCAACACAAGGATGTAATGTTTACAGTAATTTTGGTGTGTATGCCTGCACTTTAAAAAGGACAATGTTTTTACAAACAAGAAGAAACAGTGAGGATAAATATCTTACAGTGGATTGGCAAGTTGGCTTTTCCATATAAGGTCCCAAGTGTGCTGTAGAAGTGCGTTAAGTAACAATATAAAATGTTTATTCTTGCCAGTGTAAATGGGACTAAGCCATGTTTTAATAGTGTTCCCAAATCTTGCAACAGCTGTGCAGAGTTGAAGGCACAATTTAGGAACATTGTTGAAACACTATTTAATCTTGACAACCATTGCTCTTCACAGTTTTAGCCGTGTCAGGACATTACTGATGTTGCAAAAGGATCTTCTAGCTCAGTAGATTTATAATGTAGATCATAAGTCTGTTTTCAGTTGGTTTATTTTTGTTTCAAATTAATCCCTTTTCTACAATAATTTGAATGTTGTTACCAACTTATTTGACTATCTCAGCTATTATTCTAATAACCACATTAAAGCTGAGAGAACTGTGAGGAATCTCTTCACAAAACAAGCCTAATGGCTTCACTTGCTGGAGAAAGGTAATTAGGTAGGGCAATTGGCTTCCTTCTTCCCTAAATAGCTTTAACTAGGGCTGTTGATTAATCACAGGTAATCACATGATTAACTCAAAAATGAATTGTGATTAGTTACAACTTTAATCGCACCATTAAACAATAAAACACCAGTTTAAATTTATTAAATATTTTGCATGTTTTTCTATATCTTCATATATATTGTATTCTGTGTTGTAATTGAAATCAAAGTGTATATTATTTGTATTACTAATATTTGCACTGTAAAAGTGATAAAAGAAATAGTATTTTTCAATTCACCTGATACAAGTACTGTAGTGCAATCTTTGTTGTGAAAGTGCAGTTTACAAATGTAGATTTGCTACATAACTGCACTCAAAAACAAAACAATGTAAAACTTCAGAGCCTACAAGTCCACTCAGTCCTACTTTTTGTTCAATCACTAAAACAAACAAGTTTGTTTTATGTTTACAGGAGATAATGCTGCCCTCTTCTTATTTACAATGTCACCAGAAAGTGAGAACAGTCGTTTGCATGGCACTTTTGTAGCTGGCATTGCAAGGTATTTACGTGCCAGATATGCTAAACATTCATATGCACCTTCCTGCTTCAGTCACCATTCCAGAGGACATGTTTCCATGCTGATGACTCTGGTTTAAAAAAAAATAGACTAATTAGATTTGTGACTAAATTTCTTGGGGGAGAATTGTATGTCCCCTGCTCTGTTTTACCTGCAGTCTCCCATATATTTCATATTATAGCAGTCTCGGATGATGACCCAGCACATGTTCATTTTAAGAACACTTTCACTGCAGATTTCACAGAACGCAAAGAAGGTACCAATGTGAGATTTCTAAAGATAGCTACAGCACTCGACCCAAGGTTTAAGAATCTGAATGGCTTTCCAAAATCGGAGAGGGATGAGGTATGGAGCATGCTTTCAGAAGTCTTAAAAGAGCAACACTCTGATGCAGAAACTACAGATCCCAACCCACCAAAAAAGAAAATCTGCCTTCTGCTCGTGGCATCTGACTCAGATAATGAAAATGAATGTGCAGCGGTCTGCACTGCTTCGGATTGTTATTGAGCAGAACCCATTATCAGCACAGACACACATCCCCTGGAATGGTGGTTGAAGCATGAAGGGACATATGAATCTTTAGCGCATCTGGCACATAAATATCATGCAACACCGACTACAGCAGTGCCATGGGAACCCCTGTTTTCACTTTCAGGTGACATTGAAAACAAGAAGCGTTTTTTCCTACAACTGTAAACAAACTTGTTTGAGCAATTGGCTGAACAAGAAGTAGGACTGAGTGGACTTGTAGGCTCTAAAATTTTACATTGTTTTATTTTTGAATGCAGTTTTTTTACATAATTCAACTTTCATGATAAAGAGATTGCACTACTGTACTTGTATTAGGTGAATTGAAAAATACTATTTCTTTTATCATTTTAAAGTGCAAATATTTGTAATATAAATATAAAGTGAGCACTGTACACTTTGTGTTCTGTGTTGTAATTCGAATCAATATATTTGAAAATGTAGAAAACATCCCAAAATATTTAAATAAATGGTATTCTATTAACAACAGTCCAATTAATCACGATTAATTTTTTTAATCGTTGACAGCCCTAGTTTTGACTCCTAAAAGATCCACATAGCAGACAGACTTTGGGGGAAAGGGAAATCTGGCTAGGAAGAAAAGTTGCGTTAAGTGATATTCCCTTCCATCACATGAATCTTAAGCAATAAAACATGAAGGAAGTTAATCTGGCTGCACATTTTGTACACAAGAGGACACCATGGTCTAGCCAGTCAGTGACAGCATTATTATTGGCCCAGCCACGCTGACCTGGCTGGAGGGAGAGTGCTTCCACAAAGCTGAACAAATGCTGGGGGGTTGAGATTTTTACCAGATGGCTCTCTGCTCTTCTGCATGGTTTTATGGTGCCACCTCCAGCCTACTCCATTCCCCCAGCATCAGAAGAGAGAGGTTTGTCATATAATCTAAAATCAGTTATTGTTACATTAATCTCCCAAAACCATGTGATTGTACAAATGTGTTCTAATTACAGACCAGACTCCATCATAAATTAGTATCTCAAATACACAGAAATATTTAAAAAACAGGTGAATGAGCAGAGAGGTACTGTTAAGCAAACAATTTAAATTCAGAATGAGGATAGAAAATTTATCTGACTGTACAATATATCTTCTTTTCTCTACAATTCCAGCCACTTAAGAATCTGAGCAAATAAAAAAAAACTTTTTTTTTTTTGGTACTGCTGCCATACCAACTCTAGCAATGAAACCTGTTTATCAGCACTGGGAAAGGAAAATGTTGGAAGTGTTGTTGCTTGCAATTATTTAGATATCCTATTTTATCAGAAATTTAGTTTGACTCCTTCAAATGTTACAGCATTCCTGCCTCATCCCCTTCAAATAACATGATGATTTATTTGATTTCCTTATGGTCACAGGGCTTACTACTCACTGCTGCGGCACCTTCTTGTAGCTCAGCTGGAGGTGAGCTCTCTACCAGTCTGACTCCCCCTCCTTGGATTGCACACCCAAGGGTGTCCCTCTCCGGACATGATTGTTCCCTGATCATGATGGAGGCCATTATGACTTCCTGTGTTGTGATCCCTAGATCCATCAGTGTAGATTTGGCATTGCTGACCCCATTTGCCCTGTACAAACTCATAAACTGTAGTTGTCATATTTGACAATCGTGCTCGTCCCTTTGGTTTATCATATAATCCCATATCTGCAATTGGAGAGACAACCATCCAACTATAGTTTGAATTCACACGATTAAAGATTTTAATTTCTTCTAGACCTTCCTTTTCATCCAAATATTTTTCTCACCTTTTGACTCTGTTACCCCTTGGGAGTTTGTGGAGCCCAGTTACTTCTTATCTGCTTAATTCCCAGCAGTCCTCGTCTATTCTTTTAGTACTCTTATCCTCACTGTTTTAATTAACCTTAGCCGAAAACTATTTCATCCTTAAAGCATTTCTCTGGTGCTATCTGCAGTACACGCAACCGAGTCATCATATTCATATCACATGCAATTCATACAGCTTAGGCTTGGATCAGCTCTGATTTTTTTAGTGTTGATTTAGAAGCTGAATTAAAGATTTGGCATCCATAATCTAAAACTGATCTTACTAATGCCCCGAATACCATCAGCAACATGTTGTTATCTGCACCCCACTTGTTCACAGCAAAACCTTAAGCAGAATTATCCTATCTTTACATTTAGTCTTGATATTATCAGTGTGACCCTTCCAAGTTAGTATGTTATTGAGCATAACTCCAAATACTGTAAAATTTTGAACCACTTGTATTTTTTTCTGTAAAGAGATATAGGTTCCATTTTTCTCCAATCTTCCTTTTTGTGAAGATAATTCCCTTTGCGTTAGCAAGTGAGACTGTAAATCCCTAAATATATCCACATTCTGAAATCCACCTGAGCATCTCTCCACAGTCTTCGTGGAGTTCTCTCCACAGTCTTCGTGTTTGGCAGATATAGCACTGTCATCTGCAAATAGAGTAATACCTATTCCTGCGTGTATACTCTCTGGGAGATCATTATAATATATAACAGGGTTAGGCTGACAACGCTCCCCTGTGGAATGCCATTAGTAAGTTCATAAATATTCTGCAAAGCCACCCTACCCTGACTTGTATGATTCTGTTGTTTAAATAGAACAAGAACATTCTTCCTCTTATTCCAATTGCAGCTAGTTTATACAGCAAGCCTTCCCTCTGTAGCATGTCATAGGCCTTTTCAAAGTCCAAAAAGACAGCTACCATAACTATCTGTCTCTGCTAAACACTTGTATCATTTTCTCCATAATTTTCCCCACATAGAATATGAGGGCAATAGGTCTATTTGCCTCAGGTCTTCTGCCTATTTTGCCAGGTTTTCTTATTGGTGTAATCACTGCTTGCTTCCATTCTGACAGTAGTATTCCTTTTCCTCATATATTATTATGTAATTTCAATAAAACTCTTAAACTCCCTTCCAGTAGCTCTTAAGCATTGCATATGCTATCTTTACCTGGGATTGTTCTTTTACTTTTGTGTATAGCATTTTTTGAGTCCTGTATGCTGAAATTCTCATTTAGTACGTCATTTGTATAGTATACCTAGCTATATAAGAACTCTCAATTATCTTCAGAAAATATTTTTTGTTCACTGTTTACTTGATTTGTAGTAACTTTTTGAAACTCTTTAGCTAAAATGTCTGTTTTTCCTAAGTTAGAACTTTCAACTTTATCATTTACTATAAGACCAAGTATAAATTTGTTTTTACTCCATACACCATTCGTGCCTGTAACTTTTCTACATCTCTGAAACCTTGAAATCTTTGTTCATTTTCCCACAATACTTTCTCCAATTCTTTCTTTGCCTTTTTAATAATTGTCAACTTAATTAAGACCTTCCTTTATAAATATACATACCCCTCCTCCTCTTGTATTTCTCTGTCATGTCTGATTAAGTCATATCCTGAATTTCTAAACTTGTTTTCTCACTATGTTTTTTGCAGACGTATCACATCTGTTTTTTTTTTCCATTTGAAAAACAGTGTTCTTTAATTCCTGACCACACATAAGTACATTTTGTGCATTTCAGGAAAAAAATAGAACCCTGTTGCCGCTTTTGTTATAACTTTTATTCTTTTAGTTGTCTTCCCTGTGTGTAAAGTCCCTGTATGTAAAGTGCAACTAATACTTCTGTCCTAAATACTATACATTTCTCTTTGCCTACAAGTAGTACATCTTCATCTAATCCCCTTATTTTATCTTTCCTGTCCTGAACTGTGCTGCTGTTGTACCAGTACCCCTTCTCCCTCTCTGGCATTTTCCTCTTTCTCCACATTCCAGTGTAAATACCTTTTGATAGCTTCTGCATAGATTTTTGTTATGGATAACTTTAATTTTCTCTATCTCGCTAGTTGTTCTGCTGCCATACATTCTTTGTAGGCTGCACTGTGCTTATGCTCACAATTGCTGTAGTTTAGGTTCTGTTCCTTCCAAACAATTCTCACACATGTGTTCTCCTCCACATCTACCACAATTCATTTTCCCCTTACAGACAACTGGCACATGCCCAAACCTTGGAAATTTATAACATCTCAAAGAGGTCGAGAGCTTTAACCCAATAGAGTTGATATCCTATATTAACCTTGAAAGGCAGTGTTGCACCTTTAAATGTTCTTCATATGGCCTTGAATGGTTTGTGCTCTCCCCTTTTCATGTTTAGCAGTTGCTTAACAAACAGCACTTGGTCCTCACCAATACCCCTTTTAATCTCATCCTCAGTCATCCCTTGTGAAACCTCACACCTTGCTCCTTTTTCTTCGGTCATACATTTAGGTAGCTGGCAAATTTCCCTAGTAGTTTTATGAAGTTTCACAGCCTGTTTCTACTTTGCCTAATCTAATCACAGTGTAAGCCATGACTGTGAGTGGGGCAGGGGGGAGAGGGAGTGGTACTAGCTGGTCAAGGAAAGTGAAATGAGAGCTGGAGGATGAGGCTGATCACTGGGAATGAGAGCTAGGGAGTGGAGGGGAGATTTGGGACTTGGGGTGGTGGGGCTGGGTTGGACAAGAAGACTAGGAACTGGGTAAAGAAACAAATGGGGGTGGGGAAGCCAGTTTTGGGGGTTACAGTGAGATTGGATAAGGGAAGGGAGAGGCTGGGACAGTTGAACAAGGAGCCGTGGGGGAGACTTGAGCTGTAGCTTCACTAGAAACATTGCAGTGGCACAGCCACTGCACTTCAAGGTGGACGCTCTTTACAGTGACAAGAGGGGGGGTCTCCCATTGCTGTCGTAAATCCGCCTCCCCCTGAGGTGGTAACTAGGTCCATTCTGTCAAATTAGTACTGTCTACACCGGGAGCTAGGTTGGTTTAAGTACTTCACTCAGGGGTGTGGATTTTTCACACCCCTGAGTGTTGTAGCTGGGTTGACCTAACTTTTTAGTATAGACCTGGCCTGAGACTGGATGAGGAGCCTGGGGAGGAAGACTTGAATTAGGAGCTGAGGAGGAAGGGAAGGAGGATGACTGGAGACCAGGAAGAAATGGAGAAAGACCGATTGAATGAGGAGCTGGGCGGGGGGACTAGGACTAGGACTAGGACTGATTGTGCAGGGAGATTTCTTGGGGCCCCAGGGCTGAGAGTCACCATGTTACCACCTGCCTCCAGCATTCAGAGTCTTGCCTGTACTTGCTGGGTGTTTGCTTCCTAGCACAGCCAGCATATCAGCCATTCAAGCACCCTCCTCTGGGCTACATGAGCCACGCCTTTGCCTTGTGGGTTGACACATGATGCACTGCAGCCCCTATCACTGGATACCCACAGAAATCCCAGATCCTCTGTTCTCAGAGTTAACCAGTTTCACCTTAGACCACAGCTCCTGTATTGTGCACAGCACTTAAGTTCAATTATAAAACAGAAGGACATTTATGTAAGAGAGAATAGAAATTAAAATAAAAATCAGTTAACATAAGAACGGCCATACTGTCAGACCACTGGTCTGTCTAGCCCAGTATCCTGTCTTCCTACAGTGGCCAATGGCAGATGCCCCAGAGGGAATGAACAGAACAGGTAATCATCTGGTGATCCATTCCCTGTCGCCCATTCCCAGCTTCTGGCAAACAGAGGCTAGGGACACTTGAGATCATGGTTTTGCATTCCCTGTAAGAAAGGATAACAAATGGTTAATATAAAACAAAGTTGTAACAGACTTTCTAGAGACTAAACTTAACTAACAAGGTATTCTCCTAGCTCCTACAAGATAGCTTACCACAAGTAATTTCCCCAGTTATTCAATAAGATTAGCTGAGACCTCTTCTTATAAAATCAAGGTCGCTGAGTGCTTGTCCCCACAGATTGAAGGTTTGTATGTACCCTAGATATAGTTCTAAAAGTTCATTGTCTTACCCCTAAACAAGATAACTCCTGTTGTTTACGGATCAGAGGGGTAGCTGTGTTAGTCTGGACCTGGTGCCACAGGATTCTTTGCTGCTCCTGCTGTTTACCTCATCCTATCAATTTACTCTCTGAAGATTTTACAATCCGTCATTAGCATTTGGCTCGGTAGATGAGTGGATGCCCATTGTGAACCATACAGTATTCAATTTGCATATAATCAGCCAGAGTGAGAGAAGCATCCATTCCGTCACATGCATCTGACAAAGTGGGTCTTCACCCATGAAAGCTCATGTTCCAAAACATCTGTTAGTCTATAAGGTGCCACAGGACTCTTTGCTGCTTTTACATTCCCCCTTGCCTGCCAGAATTACTGGAAGTGGGCATCAGGGGATGGATCACTTGAGGATTACCTGTTCCGTTCATTCCCTCTGGGTCACCTGGCATTTACTACTGTCGGAAGACAGGATACTGGGCTAGATGGACCTTTGGTCTGACCCAGTATGGCCATTCTTATTACCTTTTGGTGATCTGTCTTAACTCACACCCCTATGGAATGTAATTTTAGCATAGGAGCATAACTTCTTAAATATCTATCACTCCTATATACTTTTTGCATTGTTAAAGAGGAGCAGTATGACACAGGCTTTCATCAGAGATCTTACATGCCAGTTGTCAAGAGGCCACGGGTCATAAAGACAAAGATCAGGAGCGTGTGAGTGTGTGATCTGATCAAGAGTGGATGAGGGAGAGAAGAAACAGGAGTGGGATAGAAACAGATAGGAGGGGACAGGACAGAAGGGGTCATGCTTGAGCAAAATGTTATGAGAACTTATGCCCACTAGGTAACACTCCCTTGCAGACCTTGGAATGGATTGGAATGGATTCCTGAAACTCACTATTTCGCTGCTGTCAGCAAATATTAATGAAATCCACTGGCAATGTGTGAGTCTGATCCTCCACAGTGCTGGTCCACATAGAGGACGACAAGCTACTATTGCTATCTGTTTCTTTATTAGCTCAAATGTGCAGAGATCTGTGTCAGGGATCTAAGGTTACACCACTGCTGATGCTACATGTGGGTGTTGGTACAATGCCACATGACGGATTTTCAGTTTTCTCAGCCTGCTTTTTTAAAAACCTAGGAAATTACCCAACAAAATAAAAAGAACAATGTTTGCAAAGTCAAGTACTCAGTCTTTAATTACATGATCACATATATATTTTTTCCATAGAACTCTTGCCTCATTTAGAGCACAGGCTGGACCTGCCCAATGGATGAATAAGGGTTGTAGTAAAGAAAAGTGTGTGTAGAACCCCTGCTTCATCTGTTGCAAAAGATGGGATGTGTCTAGGAAATGAGGCAGAGGTCTGCAATAAGAGAAGGAATGGTCTCATGGTTGAATACTGTTTTGGAGAATTTGATTCTCCCCCTGATTCTGCCACAGAGTTCCTATGTGGTGATGACTACGTCACTTAAATCAAACTTTCACAGGTGGTCTCTGTGTGTTCCTCATTTTCTAGGTGCCCAACTTGAGACACTAGAATCTGAGAACTGCCAAGCACTCACAGCTGCAACTGAAGCCAATGGGAGCTTTGCTTTGAATATATAAATATATGAAAAATCAAGTCCTAGGTCAATATCCTTGGTCAAACTGGGCACCTAAAACTAGTGGATGCTTTTGACCTTAATCTCTCTGTTTCAGTTCTCCATCTATAAAACTAGGATAGTGTCATAGGCACTGACTCCATGGGTGCTCAGCACCTACTGGTAGCTCCCCATCCCACCCCCCTGCTCCAGCTTACCTCCAGCTCCAGCACGCCACCAGGTCGTGCTTCTTCTTTCTCCCTTCCAGCGCTTCCACTGCGAAACAGCTGATTTGCGAGGCAGGGAGGGAGGGGAGAGTAAGGGAAACGCAGCGCGCTGGGGGAAGAGGCGGGGATTTGGGGAAGGGATCCAATAGGGACAGGGAGGGGGCGGAGTTAGGGCTGAGACATTGAGGATGGGGAGGGGATGGGGGTCGGGCCAAGGATGGGGAAAGAGGTGGTGGGGGCATTGGCACCCACCAGTGCTGAAGAAAGTTGGCGCCTTTGGATAGTGCTACCCTCTCATTTCACAGGGGTGTTTTGAAAAAAAATTCATTAATGTTTGTGAAGCAAGCAGATGCTGCAGTGTTGAGCATCAGAGAAAAAGCCAATGAGAAAATGAATAATTTATCTTCAGAGCAGGGTTTGAATAGTGTACAGCAATTAAGGTCTAAGCCAGACACTGAACAATAAAGATAAAACAAAATATTGAATAGCTGCTCATTAATTGAGCACTGTGCATCCTGTGCACTGAATGAGGCAAGAGTGCTGTGATAAAAATAGTATGCAATCATGTAATTAAAGACTATATCATAATGTATTTGCACAAAGAAGTCAAATTAAGGTTGCAGAGACAACCTTAACTCTGACATTTCCTAACTTTTGAGTGCTTAACTTTGAAACCTTAATAATTTTCTTTTAATGGACTTTTGGGTGTAATTTCCTAGGATTTTATTTTTTTAAAAAAGCAAATCAGGAAAAAAGAAAAAAAAATAAGCATGCAGAAATCCCATTATATGGCATCATATTTAAGTCTCTATTATTCATAACAGAGGTGGAAATTTAAGATCCACCACTTGAGTTGATAGAGTAATTAATAGTAGCAATAGGTTGATATTTTCTGTGTGAACCAGCACTAGACTCGGCTTTCACTGTGGGTGTCACTGATACTTGCTTATAGCAGAGGAATGGTAACACTCAGGGATGTTGGGTTGTATTCTAGGCTCTGGAGGGAAGCACATTTAGTAGGAATATACCCTTCTTCCCTATCCCCTCCAATATGTCCCTGTCCCAGGCCTGTCTCTTTCCCTACCACTGGCTTCTCATCTGAGTCCCATTCTCTTCACATTGTCAGTGCTGGTCTCCACTCCTCAGGTCTTCTGATCTCCGTCCCAGTCTCTTTGCTCTGAACTCCTAGTCTCACCCCCACCAGACTACCTGTCCTAGCCTCCTTACTCAGCCAGTCTGTTTTCTCCCGCCCGCCCTGACCTGCGTATCTTCCTCTCCACCCCAGCCTCCAGTGTCCAGTTGCCTCTCCTCACACCCATGTTCCCTATCCTCCTTTGCTTCAAGTCCCAGTCTCCTTCCTCAAGCTTTTCATTCAGTCTGTGTCTTCATTGCCCCAAACTCTTTGTCCCTTTGCCCAGACAGCTGCAGTTCACCCCACATACGCTGGCTCTTTGTCAAACATGTCTCCCTTCCCTCCACCTTTTTCCCCACCCCACTTGTTCCTAGTCTCGTTGGCCAGCCAGTCCCAGTCTCCATCCCCACTCAGCCTCCAATCCCAGTCTTCACTCTCTGAGTTCTTGTCCCAATATGAATTTCCAGCCTTCCACCACAATATCCTAGGTCAGGATCTTGTCCCGTTTGCATCTGAAGCAGATAGGTTCCCTCTCCACCCAGCCTGCGTACGAATAGGGGAGTCACTCTGCCACACTGGCCTGGAGTAGCCATTACAGGGAAAGTCTGGGTTTGTCTCTGTAGCCCTGGGCTGGAGGGAGAATGCTCAGTCCCTCTGTGGGGATGGTGCATGCATAGTGTGGTCAACACTAGGAGAGATGAGAGACTCGAGCATGCTCAGTGAGGATGGAATCTTTGAAGGTTTTAGCTGCTAAACTCTATAACTTAGCTGAATTTGGCCAAATTTTTCATGGGGCAAAGGCACATCCGTGACATAAAGTGTGTGCACGCACCCACTGCCAAATTTCAAGTCCCTATTCCAAAGTATGGAAATTTACCGAAAAAAATTCAGTCTGAGGCTGATAGCCAGCATGGAAAATTTCAGCCGAAATGTTTTTTTTGGCAGATCTATAAGCAACTGAAAACAAGATCTTATAATGGGAAGTGTTAGGCAAATTTAATAATAGGCAGTGCTACCAGCCTTCCCTATATTTCTTGCTGTTATCATTATAATATTAAAATTTGAAAAGGGTCAACCTTAACTTCACTTCCACTATCTGTGAGTTCACACTAAAGCTATTCCTGAGTTCCAAAATTTGTTTCCATATCTTGATTTTCCCAAAACTTAAGATGTTTGGATATAGTTTTTTGACCTCCACTTTGGCACTTTATAGTTAGGAGCATGCTTATGTACCTTGTTCATAACCAGGGCCTTTGTTTTGCACCATCCATAGTTCAAATCCCCTGAGTTTCACTTTGAATTTTTGACTTCAAATAGTGAAACTCCAACTGAATGTGCAATCAGAACTGCAAAGTCTTATCTAATTTTTGACGTGATAGCACAAGGTTAGCAGAGTTGCAAATTGGAGCTATAAATTGGCCTGTATTTGTTCAATACACTCTCAAAGTGCTTTTTTTTTCAAAAAAAACTGGGCTTAGTATCAAATGTATAGTGAAACTAGAAATCAGGTGAGTTTCCAGGGATTTAAGGTTTCAATGTACATATAAGCATTTCTTATTATGCCGCTCCAGGTCAGCACAGCTTTAATAGGAGCCCGGACCATGTATGTGATGTTGAAATATCCCATGGCATGTACTTCAAGTGAAGCTATGGTATATGTAACATTTTCATCCCTAATCCTTCCCAATAAAGATTGATTGCTTCATCTCTGCTGTATTGTCACCCCCATCAGCCTTACTCAAAAATTGCCTGAAAGTACAGTGCATTGCTGCTTTTCTTGCATTTACAGTGCTGGAAAGGAGCTATCAAGAATTTAGAAAAGTCTGTTGGTTCAGCCACACAAACCTTTAATCCTGAGGGTTGGGCAGGTTGCTTGGGGTCGAAAGGAGTCAGTGTGAACCTTCGCTCCAATCTGAGTCTGGTTTCAATCTGAGTCTTTCTTGGAGTAGGGGGTTTGAAAAATTTCAGTTAACTCATTTTCATTTCCTTTTTCTTGTACATATGTACTTCAAGGATGAAATCCTGGTCCCACTGAAAGCAGTGGCAAAACTGCAATTGACTTCCATGGGACCAGGATTTCACCCCAAGTTTCTCTTTGGGACCAAAAGCTGCAATGCAAGAATACCATAATTAAGACTACTGTTTAGCCTGACTGGAAGCAGAATGTAGATCTTGCAAAAATAAAAAAAGAAAAAACAAAAACTATTCTATTGAGATTCTCATCTAATTGTGCAGTCTTGAACACTTGGTGCTTATTCAGGTAATCTCTGTAACATTCAGTTCACTACTGTGTTACTTCAGTTTTACTCCTGCGTAACTCCACTGAAATAAATAGTTTCACCAGTGTAAAACTGGAGTAATGCAGTGATGAATCAGGCCCAAATAATTTTTCTTTTTGCATAGGCAAACTGGGCCTATTGAGGTTCACCTTCTGCTGCATAAGTCCCAAGTGTGTGTGTGTGTGTATATGCGTGTGTATATACATATATATGGTTTAGTTGGATACTTATGCGTTTTCACTTCATCTGCTTTATTTCCATCAGGGTGGAGTGAATGGCTTGACTGGAGAACTGGAATTTGCAGAAAATGGAGGGAATCCGAATGTCCATTTTGAAATTCTAGGGACCAATTATGGAGAAGATCTTGGCAGAGGCATCCGCAAGGTGAGACTAGATACATGGAATAAGTGTCTAATTTTTGCATGATTTACAGTGTGTTTTCTGTCCAAACAGCAAAGTATTTGATTGCAAACGTTAAAACAGGCTGTTAGACTGAAAGAAGAACAGTCTTAAACTTCTGGGTAACTTTATGGATCTTTATTGCAAGGAGACCTTACAATAGCTTATGTCTAACAGGGGAGTCTGATTTAATATGCAGAATATGTTAACCTGTTGGTAGTCCTTCCCAAAAGAGCAATGAAGCCTGTTCTGTAACAGCTACAACTGCTTTCCAAAACAGTAAATTTTACATTGAAATGCTTACAGAGTAGCCAGTCGTACACTGCAAACTGCATAAGGTCTGAACGAGGCACTGTGATTGTTAGATGGATAGAATTCATAGTTATAGAAACAGAAAACCTACTGCAAAATAAATTATTATAGTACTTTAGTATCTCTGTTTTTCTTGTAATAAGCAGAGAATGATTTAGTAGAAGTGACATTTTATACCAAAGATCTCCCGTAAGAACAGGTACTGTGAGTGCTAGACAGAAGGAGGCTTCATGAAATACCATGACTCAGATTTTCTTTAGGAGAATTGTTTCAGTCCCAAGAGAAATAATTTATCTTGGCACTTGGGTATTGCTACATTTCTTGCAGAGAAAACTCTCAGTGGGTGAAGATGGTATGAAAGATGATAGAGGTAAATCTTTGGTTGAGATGATGTTGGTGTCTTGTTTTTAGGCAGTTTTCTTCCAAGTGATTTGAGGTAGTAAATATAAAGGGACCTACACAGTCCCTCTTAGGCAAAATCAAGGCTTCTTGGGAGCAGCTCTCATCCAACAATTCAAAGATATTTTTTCTGATAGAGAACGTTGGGACCGCTTGCCATGATGTACTGGGCCACTTTCTTATTTCACATAAGTGAGGGATGTGAAGTGGCTAACTTAGAGCAAGAGGATGGAGGAAAATGTTTTACTTTCAGTGTGCATAAAAAAGGAAATCTGGTCACATGTGAAAGTCAATGCATGCTCAGCTATGTTGTTCACCTACATACATACTATGATGAAAGGTGCAATATGAACCCAGGAGAGGGAAGGTATGTCCACAGTCCTGAAATACAACTATCTGCTTCTCTACCTGATCCAACAATGCAATTGTTATTCCATTCATGTTTTGTCAAGTTTTGTGCCATCATCTGTTGCTGATAACTTAATGCACACAATGTGTGCAGCCATATCACCTTGAACAGAGATCCTGTGGCTGGATATTGTTGATACTTGGATGTGTCTTTGACAGAGACCCTGAGGACCAAACAATTGGACCTTTCCTTGTTCTCTGAATAATAACTCGAGTCTGATTTAATATTTCTGAACTTATATTTCATTTTATGTATTTAAAGAACTATTTAATTTTAAGAGCAACAGACTCATCTTTCCTCTGCACATCCAGTTGTCTTTATTTAAGTTAATTAGTCAACTTGGACTCTTTTCTGGCTGCAAGCATGTTTCCTTGAATATTGTATTCAATTCTAGTGTGTGTGTGTGTGTGTGTCTCTCTCTCTCTCTTTCTCAAAAAAGATAGAAGGGACCCAGAGGCAGGCAGTGGAAATGAACAGATGCACAGAGAAACTTCTATATGATGAGAGTTTTGAAAAGTTTGCTGCAGTTAAGTTTAGAGAGGAAACTCTCAAGAGTGGGCATAAGAGATGTATACAAAATAATTAGCAGTACAGAGATGATCATCTGAGTGTTCCTGTACTCTTTCTCATAATACAAGGACAAGGAGACTTTCATTGACACGGAAAGAAAATGTGTTTTAAAGCTGGTCAAAGAAAATAATCTTTCTACACAGGGTATACTTAACCTGTGAAATTTGTCACCAGATCCAGTTCTGACAAGGACCATAATAGGATTAAAAAGAGGCATGGACATGTAGATGTTTTTCTTTTCAATGTATTTTGTGTGATGAACCTTTGTAAGTAATATAAATCTCATGTATGGGTGCATAAACCCAACTGGGATTGTCTTGCAGTTTATAAGAAACTTCTCCTGTGGGCAAGTTACTTCATAAATGGTCCATCCTTACACTTTTCTCTGAAGCATATGACATTGACTGCTGTTAGACACAGGGTATTGGACTAGATGGACTGGTCTGTTATTTTCTATGATTCTCTGTAAAATTGATAATTATACTTGCAAAGGCCATTTAAAAGGCAATTATACTAATTCACTATAGGTAAGGTAAAATAATGTATTTATTAAATTATATATTTTATATTTTAATTGTCAAGCAATTTAAGTTAAATGAGGTCTTAATAATAAATCCAATAAAAACATCACCCTTTGATATCAGACCCTTACTACTTGGAGCTAGATTTGAGATAATATTTTCATGTGATACTGTCCAAATCACAACATTGCTCAGTTGATCATTTGAGATTATTAACCAAAGTTCATATTTATTCTGATTTAACTTGACTAGAATTATACTTAATGTCCTATAAACAATGTGTCAATGTTCAGTACACATCATGATAATTAGAGGACTCAGATATCTGTATCATCAGCACACTAATCAAAATTCACTTCACGTTTTCTTATAGAGGACCCAAACAGAAGCATATATTAGGAACCAACTAAAGCTTTGCATTTCCCTTTTTCAGTGGAAGCAAGTACATGTAGCAAGCTGACTGATATTTCTGAAAAATTGCATTCGATTTTTGGGGGCATTCCTTCACTAGCATGTTTTATGTAGCTGTAGGGGAGGTTGGAGGGTGAAATCATGGTAAATGTACCACTGAGTTCAGTGAGGCCAGGATTTTGCAGTAAATTAAGTGGGTGAAAATCAATGAGATTTAGGTGCGTACATCATTTAAGTTTCTTTGAAAATTTTACCTGCCTTCAATTATTTATATCCATAGAAACTTCTTAAATCGTTTGCTTTAAAAAAATTTATTATGGCCTCCTGGCTTTCCAACAGACACATCAAACCATGGAGAAACCATTCAGCAATTATTCCGTAGAGGTATCCTCTACAAAACCTTCATGGGTCTGCTCTGTCATAACTAAAAATCAGTCACAACATTGGAAAGTTCATGTTCATGACAATGGAGTTTTCTGTGTGAAGAGTAACACAAAAAGTTCCATTAACAAATGTAGCAACAGGGTTTTCTATCTTCTCCTGAAGAGTTGTCTTCTGTGTACCATTTGGGATCTGTGAATACCACAGTCTAGCAAAGTCATCCTGACTAGATGTCCTACACACAGCACATGGCTTATATATAATAGGCTGGCAGTGTCTGGTGCTTGGGATACAGTAGGCTGATCATTGCTAGATACTGGATCAGTCAAAGCTAACGTGGTATGAATGTCCTAAATGAGCTATAGAAGAACTCTTGCTTTTACACATAAAACTGTTGTTGGAACATGTGCTGCAATGGATATTTTGAATGAGAAACACTGTAGTATTTTTGACATTTGTCAGTTGGTATTTGACCTTTCTGAGAGTATATATTTTTTGACATTTACTTTTCAGAATGAGGTGCTTTTATCTATACCACTGATGTACAAGCTGCTATTCCTCTAAATAAGCAGCCAACAAACAAATAAATGAACAAAAGAAGGTTGAATACTCAGAGGAGAATTGTTTTGTATTTTAGTATAGAAAAAAGCTCTGCAGGAGAAAAATGTCTTGTTTCTCCCAGCATTCCTGTTGTTCAGAATAGGTTCCAACTTATACTTCACAGATTCAAAGATATTATTTCTCTCAGTTCCTGAGAAAAGAAGAATTTTCTATTTGAATTATTTGCTGCCTAGGATTATCTATAATGCCGTCTGTATTTTTGCCTGCACCTACAATTGTACTGTCATTTACCTTCACCCTCCATACCTGCTCCTTGCACTATCCCGTTCCTTTTTCTTGGCAACTCCTCTCATCACCTTTTCCCACTGGTGGCTTTATACTGCTCCCTATGCATAAAACTGTCTCCTTGTCTACATCTACCCATCACTCACTCTCCACCTCTCGAAATCTTCCTTTAACTCCAGATCTCCAGGCAGCATGTCAGAGGAATTCAGGGATGGGAAGGGGGCAGGAGGTGGCGTGTGCCATAGGGATTGTGGAAGTAAGAAGCACAGGTTAGAGCAATCCCAGAGCTACTTAACCTGAACCCAGGCCAGTTCCTCTGAGAGTGAAAGAATGGGAACACTGTGGCAAGATTTATTTTCACTAAGGATATGTCTGTACTACAAACACCCGAGTTAGCTTTAATCTCATTAGCTAGAGTACTGGGGCAGCAACTCTACGGCAGCACACATTTCTGTGTGGGCTAGCCCCATAAGCATCCAGATTCTAGACAGGCTTGTACAACACACATGCTACTGCTGCTTCACAGCTCTGCTACCTGCGCTGGCTAAATTAAAGATCGTTTCAGTATGTCAACACAAGGGCAATCACACTCCATAATTGCAGTACCCTAATTGTGAAGGGCTATTACATCTACACTTGTAGCTGGGGTTTTTGATTCCCAGTGTTGTAAACATACTTGCACTAACATGCTAAAAATTATAGTCTAACTGTGGCAGCACTGGCTAGTCACCCAGAGCATGAACCCTCGGGATCACGGACTAAATGCTAATTAATTAGAATGGCTTTTTGATGCTCAAATTGCTTGCTTATTGAAGCCCTTTCATTGTCTCCTATGGTGGAGAGGTTTCAAGGTTTAGTATTGCCTGATCTGCAGACAGCACTGGTTCTGTAGGAATGGAAAGGAGAAAAATAAAAGGAGAGCGTGGAAAGATAAAATGTTTGTGTTGTAGACAGACTGAACCAGGGAAGATCAAGGTAATGCTAATCGGAAGAGGTAAAGACTTTAAGAGCAACAGTACCTCACTCTCATTTGGAAAGCATATGGTCCCAGCAGTTAAGTACATGTGCAGGCTTGGGATCATGAAAAACTCATAACTAAACCTGGAAAATACAATAGCGGCTGTTATGGAAGGGCCTTCCATCTTAGGATAGCAAGACTGTATTCTTCTTGGATGATGATCTGGCCACAGAAGTTCTTATATTTGTCACCTTCATGCTGGGTTATTGTAACTCTGTGGTTTTTGTCTTCATTGTAAGTGGCAGGTGTTCAGAACTTCTGAGAATCATGTCACTTTTATTTAGGTATCTAAATATGGATTTAAATGCCTAATTTTAGGCAACACTTTTGAAAACTTTGGCCTTTGATTTAAGTTTTAAAGCTCTACTCCTGAGTACTGCAAAGAAGAATTTTAAAACTGAACTGAAGCTTTTAAAGCTTCAGAAGTGACTGCAGGGATTTTCTTCTTAGTGGAAAGAATGCAAATTCTCAGGCAACAAGAAGGTGAATCAAACATAATACTTCAGGGCCTTGCCGATTTTCATGGGATTTCTAGGGCATTTGCAATAATGTCTCTATATTGAACAATTTGTAAACCATGCTGGCCCATCTGTAGTTTAGAAGGAAATAGCAGCTACAAAGCATTTTTTTTAAAAGTCTGACAAATATCCTGAGCTCAACATAAGTCATGTGATTTGAGAGTATGGAAGGCATTTGGTGGTAATGCCTGACAAATCTGTAATTCTTCAATCATTCTGTCAGTGCCAATGGTAACACCTTGTTTGCTGATTCAAAGAATGTGTGGTGCTTGCACACACAATCTTTTCTTATGTTTCCATTTAATTGATTGGCGGGATTACTCAGAACAACATACAATTTTTGTTTTTTTGTTCAATCAGACTGTTGTACTATATTTCTATTCCTGAGGGCTCAATTGGTATGTTCTACAGTTGATATAAGTATGATTCTTTTATTAGCTGGAGAGGTATTGCCATGTTGTCCACTTTATGATATTTCCTTATGTTTACAGCAACAACATTCAAGTAATATATTATAATAATGAAAACTGGATGCCAAAATTATTCTCTGTTATAAATTACTTTCTTAACCAGTTTAAAAAAAAGTCATGACTCCTTTTTCTTTATTGGCCTTGTCTTCATTAGGAAAAAGAGTGGGTTTTGACATATGTCAGCTAACACAATTAACACGTCAAAATCCTAGCATAGACAAGGCATTTACCGTTTTAACATGTTAGCTAGTCGAGATAAACTGTAAGTTCCTCTGTGTTAAAAATACACCTTTCACTCTTGTGAACATAGCCATAGGATAGCCAGTTTCACTCTTGTGAACATAGCCATAGGATAGCCATAGGATAGCCAGTACCCAGAAGCCTCCTACTGCAAGACAAACCCAAGAAAGAAACCAACAGGACTCCACTGGCCATCACATACAGCCCCCAGCTAAAACCCCTCCAACGCATCATCAGGGATCTACAACCATCCTGGACAATGATCCACACTTTCACGGGTCTTGGTGCAGGCCAATCCTTGCCCACAGACAACCTGCCAACCTGAACGTATTCTCACAGCAACTGCACACCGTACCAATCAACTCAGCTCAGGAACCAATCCATGCAACAAACCTCGATGCCAACTCTGCCCAATATCTACACCACGACACCATCATAGGACTAACCAGATCAGCCATACCATCACTGGTCATTCACCTGCACATCCACCAATGTAATATACGCCATCATATGCAGCAATGCCCTTGCTATGTAATCGGCCAAACTGGACAGTCACTACGGAAAAGGATAAATGGACACAGATCAGATATCAGGAATGCAATATACAAAAACCTGTAGGAGAGCACTTCAAACCTCCCTGGCCACACTATAGCAGACCTTAAGGTGGCTATCCTGCAGCAAAAAAACTTCAGGACCAGACTCTCAAAGAGAAACGCTGAGCTTCAGTTCATTTTGCAAATTTGACATCATCAGCTCTGGACTCAACAAAGACTGTGAATGGCTTGCCAATTACAGAACCAGTTTCTCTCCCTTGGTTTTCACACTCTACTGCTGAAACAGGGCCTCACCCTCCTGACTAACTAATGCCTCTCATCTCTAGCTTGCTTGCTAGCATATATATACCTGCCCCTGGAAATTTCCACTACTGTGTCTGACGAGTGGGTATTCACCCACGAAAGCTCACGCTCCAAAACGTCTGTTAGGTCTATAAGGTGCCACAGGATTCTCTGCTGCTTTTACAGATCCAGACTAACACGGCTACCCCTCTGATACTTAAAATTCAAATGCAGTTTATATTATGATTTCAACTTGCACCATTTGGAGCATTGTTGTGTGATGGATTATTTAGTGAATAAAAAAGAAACTGTGGTGTATCTAAATGTTTTCCCTCTAACATGGATAGAAAGGCAAATTTACACATCCTGCATCTTGGCAGGGGGTTAGACTAAATGGCCGTTGTGGTCCTTTTTAATCCTGTAATTCCATTATTATGTCATCCTCTCGCAGGCACCTATCTATCAAAGCACTTAAGCACATGCTCAGGTTTACACAGGAGTAGGTCTATTGAAATGAACTGGATTATTCTAAGGCTCAAAGTTAAGCATATGCTTAAGTACTTTGATAGCCCCAGTACTTGAGAGCATGCTTAACTTTTTAAGCATGAGTATAACTATTGAAGTCAGTGAGACTATTTACTGGCTTAAAGTTAGGCATGTGTTTATTAACTGTGCTGAACTGAGACAAAGAAATAGCATTTTCTTCAGGCATTCATTTAAGTGCAGTGTGTTATTTCTGCTGTTGAATGAAATGGTGCACTTTTTTTTTTTTTTTTTGCAAAAGATTCTGGGACTTTTCTTTTCATGTTTTCACACCCCAAAATGGTATGCCCTGCTGGAATTTCTGGGAAACATCAATTTGGCTACAGAAACAGAGAGAAATCTGAAATTTTGCATGTCCTCAACATGAAAACAGTTTTCTTTGAAAATGGGCTAGGCCCGCTCAAAAGTGCACTTGTTTTTCATGAGACTGGAAACAAAATGCAGATGTAACTCTGGTCCAATCCAGAAGTGCTCTTACCCGTACTCAAAGATGTTAGAATGTCTAATTATAGCTCAAGGGTGAGGAACAATACATTGGAAACTGTCTTTTTTGACTGATCACTTTCATTAAAAATGAGGCAATGTACTTTATATGCCTTAAATTATATAGTTCCATATTTTTGATTTAGTTTGTTCATCATACTGAAAGTTTTTTCCCCAGAGGAAAAATTAAGTTGTCTTGGCAGCAAAGATCAAGAAAAATTTGTCTTTCTCCCTTCTAATCTGTTATTATTTGCCTACAAGTGTCTTGTGGCAATGGAAACTTGAGAATGATTAGTCAAAATAAAAGTGTAAATCCTTCTAGAAACGTATGTTGGTGGATTTTAGAAAGATTTCTTTTGCACTGCTATACCTAGGCAATTCCTGGTATTATAGGTATATGGGTGGTTGTATTTAAATCAAAGTTAAGGACAACACTCCATGAACACTGAAGAACTTTTTTCCTTGTTTTGAACAAAAACTTAATTAGCCAAATATGCCTTTTTAATTGACTGCAGTAGCTTTAATTGGATCAAAATGATAGCAGCAAAAAAAATTAAAGTAACAAAATGAATTGAATTAACATAGTGGGTGAGACCTTATTTACAAGTTATATCCATCCTCTCTTCATTTTTGAGTTCCTTTGGCAGCTTCATATCTGGCTGCAACTGACTGCCAAATTGACCAGTCTTTTGAATTCTGCCACATAGAATATTCTAAACCATGAAAGTGTAGTAAGCACTCACAGTCACTGTAGTTCTTAAAGCTGCATACATGACAATTTTGACCATATGTCAACTACCATTTCTCTCACTATGGCTTTTCTGTATTAATATTGAATAGGCGTAGGCTCTCATAAATGCACTGAAACTGCTAGCAAATTCTGCTGAGTTGTGTCTCAAATCTGTAGAATCTGACTATTAACTTTGTATCAGAATTTAGAAGGCTGGGAGTTGCAAAGGACTCTACTGAGTATCCAAAATTAGTTCAGAATTTTGCACTCTACAAAATCCTCTGTCAAGGCTAGCAGGATTAAGGAAGGAGTCACTTACTCATCTTCCTGTTATTGGAAATAGTGCACCAAACTGTGCAGTTGATGGGAGAATTGGAAGAAAGATGAAGGAAAAAAGGCAAGACTAGTGGGACAAGGGTCCTCATTTTAAATCTGTAGTAGCTCCATTGATATATTCATGGAGGTCAATCCCTGACTTGGGGAATGTTTGGAAAAATGAGGGGCTGGTGTTAGAGGGAATTCTGCATTTGTCCAGAATGAAGTTAATGATGATGCTCACTGGCATACTGGATCTGTATAAATACTCTCCAAAAATGCATCTTAACCTACTAGATAAAATAAGTCAATATGAAAAACTAGTCCCAATATACATAATGAACTTGGTCTAAAAACAGTAAAGGAATTTTAAAAAATACTGATCCTAATTATGGGGATGCATAAGTTTTCATTATGAATTCCCATTTTTAATCTGCATCCCATAATTAGAGAATGGAAAATTGGGTTGCCCTGAAATTAACCATGTCTACTCTTAAGGCAAAGGAGAATACAGTATTTCTGCAATGTGAAGAAAAGTGATCTAATTGTTTTTGTGCTAGAAGTCATTACAAATTACCTTGACTGAAAATGTGGCCTTTGTCTATGAGCTCAGAAATAGCTTGTTATTACCACTTAGAATTTGCTTTGTGTTTAACCTTCCTTGAAAACACAAGTGCCAGTTATATTTGAAACAAATGGGCTGAAATTTAGAAACGTTTTTAACGATTTTTCTTCTGGGTAGTTTTGAGTCTCATCCTGCTCCCATTGATTTCAGTGAGGCCAGTTATAATTTATCTCAATATGAATATTTTTCCAGTGACTTCTGCAGAAGCAAGAGCAGGAGCAGGCACTATGGTCATGTATACACTAGGGAAATTTTTGCAGAAATTTCTCACTGTTGGGAGCCCTAGTCCAGAGAAGCGATGAGCTGCAGTTGGCTTTTAAGGCACCACGCTGAGAAGTCCTGTTTTGAGTGGGGTTAGCTAACCCAGTGCTAAAACCTCTGTGGCTGCCAGGCATTCACCTAGACCAGAGATTCCAACATTGCACTGAATCAGTGGTAGCACGAGTCAGATATTTTTGAAGCATTTCCTAGTGTAGACGATACCAGTATGTCTGTGACAGCACGTTTCACTGTGGTTGTAGTTTTAAAAAAAAGGATCATTTTATGGTGACAGATAACAGATGTCTTTTATGTCGCTAAAATGATTGAGGCCTGTATTTTTGGAGCCCACTGAGGCCTGTATTTTCAGCTCTGCAGATGTACGGGGCTTATAAGGAAGATGCAGTATCCTGTCATATATAGGTGAGAATTATTTCATTCCCGTTATAATGTCAAAAAAAAATTCAAGAAGAAAACTCTTCAGATGTTTAGCCTCATTGACACCTACAGTGTTGTTCTCAAACTTGTTAATAAATTTATATTTTTGTGTCAGACCCAGGGCTACATTTTTAAAAGCAACGAATGACTTAGTAGTCTAAGCCTCATTTTCAAAAGTGACTGAGGGCCATTGTAAAGGTATTTAGTCACCTAACAATGCAGACAGGAGCTTAGTGGTATTTTCAAATTAACCTCAATGCCTAACTCTTGTGGGAGCTAGGTGCTATATCTCAGTGCTTTTGAAAATCCTACTAGGCTCCCCGCTGCATCTTTAGGTGCCTAAGGACCTTTACAAATCTGGCACTTAGGGGCCCTAATTTCTGTTAGTTTCTCAATGACTAAATCTGTTTCAAAAATGGGTCTTAGGTTTCTAAGTCACTTTAACACATTTTACATTGAGAAAATTTTACTCAAACGCTCTTCAAAATAGACAGGTATATTATATAAGCACATTGCCTTTTGTCTTGAACGCAAAGCTCTATTACAGGGGCCCTCTCAGTACGCCTGTAATACAAAAATTCATTCTCTTTTGGAGAAAAAAATGCTTTAGATGTAATGAGACCTTTGCTGTGTATACGAATTTCATATAATGTTAATGTTGTCTACATGCTTGGTAAATTGTCTCCCTGTTTCTCATTGTGTTCGTACTCTGTGAAATTACACACACGTGGAGAAATAGCATGGTATCTGAGTACTCCTACTTGGCTTTATCACCATTTTCTTTATTTCAAGTGTTATTTTAGTGCAGTTTTGGGAATATGACCGATCTTAGTTTTAAATGCATGACTGAGGAGTGATATTGATGATATGATAAAAGTTAAGACTTCTGGTCACAAAATGCATTCTGTAAATGTACCTTGGAGTTATTCTTATGAAAAGGGCTCTGGAACACTGACCACCACCATTTGTGCAGCTGTACCATAATGACAGTCATTAAAGCCAGTGGCCATGATTTTGAAGACTGGAGCGTAATGTTTTCAAAAACACCTAAGACCTATTGACTTTTGAAAATCTTACTCCTGATGATTAGGTTTAGGTTCCTAAATCCTGATTTTTCAAAGGTGCTAAGCTTCCAGGACCTCCCACTGTCTTCTGTGCTGAGCTACTAGCAGCATCCACCTTTGAAATGAGGCCACTGTGCACTAAAGTGTAATCATTAGAGCCTTGTGCAAACTGTACCTATCTGGCTATTAATTCAAAACCATTTGGAATTTTTAAAAAAAAAAATACTGATTGAAATCTTAAAAGCAGAACTTCCACAATTTCAGCAACAAGTTCCTAGAATAAAATGTCTGCAGAGAATATAACAAATAATTACTATATATTAGACTAGAGGAAATGAACAAATGTTAATCAGTTTCTCTCTCATATGATTTTTAAAAGGTTACCAAAAAGAAAAGGTGGAATTACCCAAAACTGTAATGAAAAGCAGTTTCAGAATTTCATATATTTTAGTATTTAGGAACCTGCAGAACTTTTAAAGATTTTAATTTCATTTAGAAATGGATACTTTGATGAAGGAGAAAGTATCAATTTCTCACAACAAGCAGCAGGATTTAAGGGCAAATAGTTTTGCAAAATTAGCACTGATCTCTTATCTCTACCATACAGGTGGTTGTTTAAATACATAGATAGGACAAGAGTGCAAAGCGAAGTTAAAAATTAACTTAATTTTAGCTGTTGGGGTAGGTGGATTGTTTTATCCATAAATAAGTTGTTTGATATCTGCAGAACTTTGTTATTAAATAGGAATAATCCAATTTTACCAATTTAAAAGAGAGTTTTATCTTTGTAATTTCTGTTCCTTCTGTCTGTTCTTTTTTTATTTATCACTGTAACTTTGTTCCTTTGATTTTTCCCTCATTTAAACTAGCATTTATCTGAGCCACATGCTCTTCCTTGCCCTTATCTATCTTTTTCCTCTTTTCTGTCTTTGCATTAGCTTTTAACTAAAAGCAGGGGGTCAACTATTTTCTCCTTGCTCCTAGTGTGTAGTAATTTTCTACTGGTTTACACCAGCCCCTATGCTGGTTTAACTACTCTGGCCACTGAGCAGTGTGTGTAGTTTTCCATTTTTTAATGAACAGTGAAAAAGTTTCCTCTTCCTTCTCTTCCATTTATTCTTGTTCTGCTTCTGTATATTAAAAGCAAGCAAACAAACGTACTTTGTTTCCAACACCAATTGAGGTTGCTGAATAACAGCAGTATTCTTGCTGACGCTCATTTGCAAAAATGCCACCACTTAAAAGCACAGAAATCATTAGCTAAGGACATCATAAATCTGAAGTTGCCCAAATAATAAGCAAATTATTCATATCAAGTATAAAGTAATTCATAATTTATCACACATTTACAACATAGTACTGATTGAGAATGAATACTGTTCTTTTAAAAAAAACAGCACAAATACCATCTGAAAAAGAGAGACAAAATAATGTATATTCAAATTAATGTGTGGCAGCACTAATTTTTCCTTTAATTAATTGTCTGATGACACATTGCTTCTTATTGATTTAATATGTAAAAATATCTTAATTTGCACAAAATAAAAAAATTTAAAATAAGAAAAGATGTAAAAACATAAAAAGGAAAGATGTAAAATAACCTACAAACTTGGGGTCCAATCCAGTTCACACTAAACTCACTGGCAAAAATATTTCCTTTTAAATAATTCAGCAAGACTAGGCCCCACAACATCCACAACAAAAATGATATCAGTTTTTTCTTAATTATAATATATTTTCTTCAAGTATAGCTAGTGTATGAATTTTTAAGATGATATATGGGAAGTTTGAAGGGTAATTAAGTTATTTGAAGTTAGAGGGATCCAAAGAAATCTTAGCCAAAAGTTGAAATGTACAATCAGGATAATTTTTAAATTGCCTGTAACTCAAATATCATTAGATATATCTTCTTCATACTTTGGAGATATATTTTACTTGGCCTTCATGGTAAATAACAGAGATAATTTCAGACTGGAAATGAAGTGCAGGTTTTTAATAGTAAGGATAATTAATCATTGGAACAACCTATTAAGGGATGTGGTGGATTATCCACCGGTTGCAGTCTTTAAATCAAACTGGATGTCTTTCTAAAATGTATGCTGTAGCCCAGTCAGAAAGTAAAGCTTCAGGCAGGAATCACGTGTTGATATTGTACAACCTGTGCTATGCAAAAAGTCAGACTAGATTACCATAATGGTTTCCCGTAACCTTAACGTGTCACTCTATGAAATAAGACGGTTACTCACCTTTGTAACTGTTGTTCTTCGAGATGTGTTGCTCATATCCATTCCAAGTAGGTGTGCGCGCGCCGCGTGCATGTTCGTCAGAAGAATTTTCCCCTAGCAACACCTGGCGGGTCGGCAGGCGCCCCCTGGCGTGGCGCCTTTGCGGCACCGCATATATACCCCTGCTG
>NC_133773.1:25018145-25091287 GCF_003597395.2 Chelonoidis abingdonii
ACCGTCGCTCCCAGTTCTTTCTTGGGTACTCCGACAGGGGGAAGGGGTGTGGAAGATATGGACAAACATCGGGAAGAACAACATTACAAAGTGAGATAACCGTCTTTCTTTCGTCAGTTCTTCATTACCATATCCAAGTAGAACCCAGCCTACTAGCGCGTGGGGTGGAGTTGGAGACTGTCGAAGAAAACAAGCAACAAGAGCTCATCGTCCCCTGACTGGCACAAGGATAATGGCAGAGACAGGTGGCACAGGGACCGTTAGCCACGGTCATATGAGAACACCGGGCGAGAAAGGCAATCAAGGGCCTGAGTCTGTGGAATGGCGATCCCGGCCTGAGAGGCATGCGTCAACAGTAAGACGTCCTATGCAGGCTGTAACCCAGACGAATTGTTTTGAGATGTAGGACAGTGGCACCTTATCTGTCGCGGGCACAAGAATGGAGTTTCTCGAAGAAGGTCGGTTGTGTCGATTAGAACGCCAGACGGCTACGAACATCGGGGAGTTAGGCTCTGCTCTATTGAGCGTGAGATAGGATAAAAACCGGAGGAAATGTCTGTAAGTGAAAGGAGGGACACACTTGGAAGGCAAAGGCTGATCGGGCGCAGCGCACTTGTCCTTGTGGATCGTGTAAGGTGGCCGCCAAAAGCGCGAGCTCCGACTTCTCCTGGCCGATGTATAGCCACAGGACGCACCTCACATGAACAGGAGAGAGCAGTGCAGAGTCGGGGGGGGCTCATTAGCCTCGAGGACCAATTGAGGTCCAGGGAAGGGGGGGGCGGCGGCGGGACCTGGGGGACGCTCCATGGCCCTCTGAGGAACTCGGACAATTGGTGAGAGAAAGACGGAGAAGGCCTTCTCCGGATGGACCGAATCTGGCAGCTAGTGTGCCGCGCAGGATGTAGAGCGGAGCCTGTGTTTGAGTGCGAGTATCCAAAATACAATTGGATGGGACTGGTAGGTGGTACTGTTGTGTCACACCAGCAGGGGAAACCTCTTCCACTCGCGACGTGAGGTAGTTCGGTCGCAGGCTCCTGCTTCCCAGGGATGCTTACCTGCCGGGTAGCAGGCAGCCTGAACCGCTACAACGCACCAGAAGACGCTGTTCGGTGGAGGGATTGGATATCAGGGATGAGCTGCCGTGGCCTGGGAACTCAGGTGATGGATCGCAGAGACGGGGCTGCTATTGATAGTCGCCAGCGTGGTGTACCAGTGCAGGCGGAGCATGCTGGCGATGCTCAGCTATGCCTCTGCGCAGTCCCGGATCTTTGCCCTGGCACTCACCAAGGACGGTGGGAAGGCATATGGAGGTGGGTCGCAGAGAGGAGAGAAGTCGAGATCGAACCCGGGCGAGACGCGAAGAGCAGAACTGGGATTTGGTTGCTGCTGAGGCAAAGTCGACCTGGAAACCCACCTCAGAAAGAATGGCTATGTCCGGGCGAGACCACTGTAGCCAGAGGACGCTTAGTTGGTCTCACTCGTTTTGACCCCTGAGGAAAGAGCACCGATCCATGGAGTGGGCTATAACAATATCCCACAGCTGATCGCTCCTGCAAAGAGGAGATCGGCCTTCCTGCTTGTTTATATATGCATGCGTGGTTTCGTGGCCAAGCCAACTGCCCAAGGTGACGATAAAGGTCTGATAGGAGGCGGACCGCTACGCAGTCGGAGTATAGGCGACGCTGACAGCCGGCTTGTGTCGATGAGACCCATGTAGCTCCCCACCCAGAAGAGCGTCGCTTACTGATTAGGACGGTGCCTGGGTGGATGGGCAGGCCCGCACACCCCGGGAGGGTCTGCCACCGCGAGTTGTAGTTGTAGTTGAGCGTGCGTCCCTCGTAGGTGCGCCTTCGATGCGTACACGATCGTGGCGAAGGATGCGTACCATTCAGGCAAGGAGCTTGGCGTTTTGGTGACCAAAGTGCAGCGCCAATGGTGACGAGGAGGCTGAGAGACCCGCGGTGATCGGGGAAGACGATAGCGTTATGGAGAGATATGCCTTGGACGCGGTGGAGACGATGCGTCTGCGCGGGAGTCAAGACAGCCCCATGACTATCCTCGAGCTGGCGGAAGGTTGGATTGTTGAATTGGCAAGAAGCCAAGTTCGCAGTGTCCTGATCATCGCTATTTCGCGTGCGACTCTGAGCTTGAAGACCCACAACAGCAGTCGTCATTAAGGGAAGACATATGACCTTGCGACGGAGAAAGCGGCACTATGCCTACATTTGTGAAACCGGCGGAGGAAGCCGAAGGCGACCGTGCATTGGAAGTGGACCCCCGGTCCGTAACCAAAGCGTAGATAGGTCAATGTTGGGTTAAATTTGAAACATGAAGTACGCGTAGTCATGCAGGCAACGCAGTACACGAATCAGGGACGGAAATAATACCCAAAGACACATGTAATTTATTCTTTTACGAGGCGTTGAGTCGCGGAGGTCAGGACTTTGTCGAGACCTCCTTTCGCTTGGTTAAATAGTGGGGATAACCTTTCCTGAGCTTCGAGGTCTCCTCTATGCTCCGTTTCGAGGTGTGACTATCTGGCGAGGAGATGCTCGTGAGAGGGTCCTGAAGAGGGACGAGGAGGGTGGGTGGAGGGGGCCCAAAAAATGAGTGGTGCCTCACCGGGCGTAACCACGGATCGAAGGTAGTCGGTGTCCCGCCAGAGGAAGGGCGAAGGGGTTGAACGGAAAGGAAGTCGGGGAGGATGTGCTTGTTCTGATCGCCTCACATTCAATTTTTGTTTCGGTCCGGCTGGTGGCTTGGTGACCGTTATTTGTCCCCTGGGCACCAGACTGGCTTCCGGCGTTTTACCCGGCCCCGCCTATCTGTTAGTCTGCGAGGGCGTGTGGGGTGGGGCGCTGGTTTGTGCCGAAGGCCGACCCGCTGGTGTCTTGGTTGTGTGATGCCCAGGGAGCGCATTCTGCGTTGTCTTAAGGCTTCTGGAGCCTTGGGTGTTTTTTAGAGAGAAGGGCCCTTGCCCCTTCAATGGGGTCTTGATCGTGTGTTGCAGTTTGGAGGGGTATCGGGACTGAACCACGAATTCCTCTCATTGTGACCAGATGCGACTCTGCCACCGTTTGCGGTCGGCGTGTGGCTGCAGGAGGTTCTGGAGTCTTTTTTTCCTCTCTGGAGGCTGTCTGGGGGGCTCCGAGGTCGATGTGGGGGCGGGCGCCGAGTAGAAGTGCCCGCCAGCCTCATCCGGCTGAGGTCAGGGAGAGTGGGACCAGGACCGCAGGCTCCTGTAGGTTCTTGTTCCCAGATGGGGGACCGTTTCTGGGGCGACCTCTGGGTCCTTGGGTCGCTGGTGGAAACGTCGTCCTTGGGAGATGGCGCACTGATGGTGGCCTCTGGCACCCGACAGCAGAACCGCAGATCTCTGATTGCCGTGGTGGATCGCCTTTGTGGGCTTGCGTGGTACGCCCAGGCGTCCAGACGGGCACCATGCGGCGGTTGGTCCAGTCCCTGTTGTTTTCCGGGGTGGAAACGGGTGTTGTGGGTCACATCACCGTTAGAGAGCGCTGTTCTGCGGGACGGGAAGAACCCAAGGTGGTGTCTCGACGGCCAGGCCGGAGCAGATTGCCCGGTGAGACGGTGCCGCGACGTCACTTCGCTATGGACGAGAACCGGTACCGGGAATCGTACCAGGTGCCGAGATCTGGAGCGGACCTACAACCAGCACGGTTGCCGAGAGGATCTCGGCTGCCGGTGACTCGGGTGTTAACGACAGTAAAGGATGGGCTCCTGTTGGGAGCGGGTGCCGGGAGGTAGCCATCATGCCGGCATGCGGTCCAGGGAACCTGGGACCTGGACCGGCGCCGAGGTAGTAGGACGTAACGAATAGCCGCGGACTGCGAGCCTGCGTCTCGTTGAAGGTGAACTGCACGTGCGAGCGGGAGCTGGTGCCTTGGAGATCTCGCCTAGCGACCACGTGGCTGTCGCTCTGCCGTAGGACATGCCTGGTGGGCATAGTCGGCTTCCCCATTGACGAAAGGACCCGCACTGGCGTGCCGGGCGGTTCGTCGCACGCTGGGAAGGCTTAGTTAGGGCTATCAGTTTCCTCGCCGTGCCAAGGGTCTCCGGCGTAGTCTGGAACAGCAAGCTCGACCAGAGCTTGCGCCGGGGATGCTGATCTTGCACGGACTGACGGCTCTTGACCTTGGCCTGGAGTCGCCGGTGCTGGTAACGACTTCTAGGATTCTTGGTGCCGTGGCAGATGGCAGTGCCTGCCGGCACGGCTTTCCCATTGCTCAGACTGCGTGAGTAGTGCCCAACCGCTCTTTGTCGTCGCTACGTGCGATGTCCGCGCTTTCAAGCCATTCTATATCTCGCGATTTGTGCGAAGCGTGTCGCACGAGACAGAGATTTGCGCGTGCTAGACTTCTGCGCTGGAGACTGTTCGGTGGCGGGCGTCGTGGCGTTCTGCTACCGGCCGTCTCCGTGCCGAGGAAGGACTGTTATCTGCGCTCGCACGCGCTCGCTGTCGCTTGCGGCGTCGATCTACCTGTCGTCCTGACTCGTCTCGCGTTGCTCGCTCTGAGATAGACTGCAGGATGGTCAGGGCGGCCTCTAAAGGAGCTGCTTCAAAGAGGAGTCTCCGCCTCCATTTTTGTCGCTTTAGGCTTGAATGGACTTACAGATCCGGCACTTGTCCGTAAGATGGGATTCCCTCAGGCACTTTAGGCAACGATCATGGGGGTCTCCGTTGGCATCGGCCGACGGCAGGCCGAGCATGTTTGACCAGGAGAGCCAGGCATGAGCCCGGATCCCGGGGGGGTGGGAGGATTAAACCTCAGCCCTCAAACTATTGTACAAAACTATGCTAACAACTATACTAATAAGTACTAAGTATCAACATAAACTACAACTAATAACTATGAACTGGAGATGAGTAACGGGTGAAACGCTAGGGAGGTGAGAGGTCAGCTATAGCTGCACATCCACTGTTCAAATGACCGACACGGGCGGTAAGAAGGACTGAGGAGGACGGACGGGTCTGCAAGGTGGTGTATATGCGGTGCCCGCAAGGGCCCATGCCATATGCCAGGGGGCGCCTGCCGACCCGCCGGGTGTTGCTAGGGGAAAATTCTTCCGACGAACGTGCACGCGGCGCGCGCACACCTACTTGGAATGGATATGAGCAAGCACTCGAAGAAGAACTGGCAATTTATGACAAACTAATTTTCCAAGACATAATAGGTGGGCTAAAATAAGGCTTTATAATGGAAGTTGATTGCAGCCTTAATATGGGAAAGCTGTTGCCTCTCCATAATTCACCATGCTACTTACACCCAAGGTCAAAAACAGATTTTCTAGGAGCTAGTGGATTCCTACTCAAAGCTTGCCTTGTTTTTTCTAGTTTAGGTGAATCAGTTTTGTCCTTTTTCCTGATGTCCATTAAAGCAGCTGCCAGTGTCTGCATACCCATATGCATCTTATCTGTGCTCATTATGATTTACCCATATTCAAGGATAAGTGTCTCTATTTATTAGGTAGTAAACTTTATATCTGAGTCTGTGGTATTCTAGCCATTCTTCCTAATTTTAATCCCTCTGGATGCACAGAAATTCTCTGACCTTTTTTAAAAATTTTGTGGCCATGTTTTCCCTCACTATCCTGTCTGTTCTCTTGAAATTCTCATGCTGTACTCTATATGTATCACCATTAGGCAATTTTACTTTCTGTTGACTATATAATTCACCTACTTCACTCTCTTCCTCTTCCTTATTCCTCTGTCTCATGATCTGCCTCTTCACTGTGCTCCACTGAGCCCAGGTCTCCCACCTCTTTACACTAATCCATCTCTCACCAGCCTCTGGCTCCTGTGACGTAGTTTATTAATCAAACCCTATTAGTCTGAAAGGGAGATGTACTGCCTGGATTTTACAGATCAATTTGCAAGTGAAATAAGGGGGAATATTTCAACCTATTTTGGTTGGAATATGAAGCATGAAACCATATATTGATGTAATATTGGCTTGTGCAGAAAATGTATTTGTTTGCATAAATCTATTTGTTAGAGAATTACTCTTTGTATGAATTTTAGCATTTCTATCATAGTTCAAAAATTTGTTTTAGAAATATGTTTGTTTGATGAGGTGAGCTCCCCACATTAGCCCTGCAAAAGCTGGGTGGGGCTGGGTGGGCCCAATCAGCTAATTAGGGTGGGAAGAGGGGAGTTTTAGGCCGGAGGCAGCTGGTTGGAGAAAAGGCCTATAAAGCCAGGTTGCAGGCTTCAGACTGAGCTACTGAGAAAGGACAGTCACTCCCTGAGAAAAGGGAAGAGTGTTTGGGGGCTGCTAGGAAAGGCTGCAGGAAGGCAGGCAGTAGTCACTCCCTGGGAGGAGGGTTCTTGGAGCTGGTGCACCCAGAGAGGGAAGAACCACCAGAAAATAGGAAGCAATTCATGGAAAGAGCAGTGAGGGCAGAGGATGGAAGCCCAGAACTGCTGAATTGAGGGTCCCTGGACTGGAAGCTAGACTAGAGGGTGGGCCTGGGTTTCCCTATCAACCATTGAGGGTGTGGCATGGGGGAAGTGAATGCAGGGTGACCTGGTGTCTGATTTTTGAACCATGGCCAATGGGAGCTGCAGGGGCGGTGCCTGTGAGTGAGAGCAGCGTGCAGAGCTGCCTGATGTTCCTCTGCCTAGGAGCCTCTGCTTCCAGGGCACAGTGCAGTCTGCAGTGTGAGAAAGGCAGGAAGCTTGCCTTAGCTCCTCTGTTTCTTTTCTGACTGAGAGCTGCCAGAGGTAAGCCCACACCCCGTGCCCTGAGGCCCCCCCAAACCTAGAGCCCTCTCCTGTACCCCAAACCCCTCATCTCTGGGCCCACCCCAGAGCCTGCACCACCAGATAGACCCGTCACCCCCTGCACCCCAACCCCCTTCCCCAGGCCAGACCCCCCTCCCACATCTTAACCCCTCTACCCCAACCTGGAGTCCCCTCCTGCATCCTGAATCCCTCATCCCCTGCCCCACCCCAGAGCCCACACCCCCAAATGGAGCCCTCACCTCCTCCTGCACCTCTGCCCCAGTCCAGAGCCCCCTCCTGCACCCTGAACCCCTCATTTCTGGCCCCACCCCAGAGCATGCACCCCCAGTTAGAGCCTGCACCCCCTCCTGCTACCCAGCCCCCTGCCTCAGCCGAGTGACGGTGAGGGTGAGGGAGAGTGAGCCACCGAGGGGGAATGTAGTGAGAGGGGATCAGGGCTTCGGGAAAGGGGAAGGGCAGGGCCTTGGCAACCCTAAGTGAACAGGAAGACTGCCTAGGACTCTTGATGGAGTGTAGGGGGAACACAGAATGACCTAGCTAGAGGGCTAAGTCCCAAAGAGGACACTGCAGGTCCTGGAGCAAGACTAGAGTCAGAGTGACTGCATGCAGACTGCAGATGGAATAGTCAGCGTCAACAGCTAATACCTAGAATGACCAGGAGGAGGTGCCAAATCGGTGGTGAGAGGAGTACCCCATGACAGTTTGTTTATACAAGAGTACTGAAAATGCATGTCAGTATGTGATAGGAACATTTTAACACAGCATGCTGGTTTATGAATACATTGATTTTTTTTTTAATCTGCAGAATGAATTCTATAATTATTTTTGTGCTTTTGGGATTTTAAATGTAGCAGTACTATGTTTATGAACCATTAATAGTATGTGTGATTTCTCTGTGGAACACATTAATCTCAAGTTTCTTCAGTCATAAAGTGTATTTTAAACTGTGTGTAATATATGCAATTCCAAACATTTCACATGTAAGAAAATGAGCATTTTAGTCATCATCTAGCTGGGTTGCATATGCCACAGGTAGGGTGGTTGTTGTCCAGCTTACATTTTACACATTTGTTTATACCTCCTATAAAGTAATTCCTTTTGGGATGATATTTTACATGTTCTGAGCCGTGGGTGTGTATACATATGTATATGTATAGATTTTAAAGTGAAATCATTTGAACTGTTCCTGAGTTCAAGTATGGGCAGGAGGCAGGCTTTTCCAGCTGTTTCAATTATAACTTTTGCACTGGGGTAACTAAACAGTTGTTGAACCTATAAGTTTCAAACTTGTCTCATTTTGCTGGTCTTGTTCAGATTTAAAAACCAGAATAAGCCTGAAGAAAAGTGGTTCAGTAGTTTTAAAAGTACTATCGTTATGAAGGTTTAAAACATTGATTTAATATTTTACAACTTTGTCTTTGTAATGCTTTTAAAGATTCCCACATTTATTTGTTCCTTTTGCATATTTATATTCAGTAGCTACAAGATGTGCCTGCACGCTGTCCTAAATAACATACAATATACAAATTCCCCAATCTTGCCAAATAAGTAATACATTCATCCTCTCCTAATCAACCATTGCAAATTAACAATCAGTCCCCTTACCCCATTTCCTCTTTTCCTGTCCTAGCTCCTTTTTTAATCCTTGAGAGAACATCAAGGTCTTCAAGCCTGTCCTAAACGTGAGTAGGTATTAGCCCTATTGGATCAAAAGGAAGCAAATCCTGAGATGATATACCAGTAGCCCCCTGCTATTTAACACAGGGGACCTTCAGCTCAAGCACCTCAGCTGATGTCAGTTGCCATGGAATTGCAGAAGAAAGGAAGTCGCCATGGTATTGCCTCTCAGATGATAGGTATATTTAGAACTTCAGGAATGTTTAAGTACTTTGGGGATACTTGCTACACTTGGGGGGTTGCAACTGGAAATGCAGTGTAAGTCAGTGCAGATCACTGAATGTGTCTAATGTGCTCTCTGTAAGACCCTAAAAATGAGTCTTTGTATTAGCTAAAGTGTTCAAATGGTCATCAGGTGTAACAGCTGAACAGAGTATTATTATTAAACATGGTTATTAAAGTAGTGCTGAAGGGCCAGCCAAGAACAGGCCCCATTGTGTACAAACAGTAGAAGGTCCCTGCCCAAAAACTTACAATCTAATGTGACAAAGTTCCTCCTCCTACTCTGGTGGGTCCTGCACTTATTGGCAGATTCACTTACCTCAGTGATCTTCCCCACAGTCTGGGTCAACTCCTCCTGTATCTGATCAGGAGTTGGGAGGTTTGGGGGGAACCCGGGCCTGCCTTCTACTCCAGGTTCCAGCCCAGGGCCCTGTGGATTGCAGCTGTCATAGTGCCTTCTGTAACCAGCTGGCATGACACGGCTACACACTCCTGGCTACTTCCCATGCGCTCCTCAAACACTATTCCGTTATCTCACCACAGGAACATTCCTCGGGTTTGATAACAGGTTGTACTCCTTGTCCTCCAGCAGCACACCCTCTCACTCCCAACTCCTTGTACATTTTGCTCCCAGCTCCTCACACGCACTTCCTTTCCTCTGGCTCCCCAGAGCCTGACTGGAGTGAGCTCCTTTTTAAACCCAGATGCCTTGATTAGCCTGCCTTGATTGGCTGCAGGTGATCTAATCAGCCTGTCTGCCTTAACTGGTTCTTGCAGGTTCCTGATTACTCTGGTGCAGCCCCTGCTCTGGTCACTCAGGGAACACAAAACTACTCACCCAGTGACCAGTATATTTGCCCTCTACCAGACTCCTGTCCAAGAGGTCTTCCGCGAGACCTCTCCGGACTGCTGGTCTTCTACTAAGACCTTCTGCGGACCTGGAAACTCTTTTCAATGACCAGGTCCGTGGTGGCCACTGTGGGGGCCGATCTCACGGAGCCTCTGCTACACAACCCCCAGCTTCGTGTGCAGGGGGTGGAGTCCCCCGTGGTGCACCAGAGGCTGGTCTTGGCGGGAGTCACCAGGGTCAGAGAACTCCTGGACTATGACCGAGGAGACTGGCTGGATCCCCTGATGCTCACTCAGCGCATGGGGCTCTCCAGACCTCGTGCTCCCCGGCGCATACTTCAGGAGGTGAAGGCCACTTTACTGCCCGCTGCTCAGGCCTACCTCGATCGGGTCCTGTGAGAGGGCACACCCCGCCCCCTTCCATTCCAGGCCTCGCGGATCTTTTTATTGGGCCTCTGCCCCGTGGATCCAATCGGCCCCCCCACCCTTTCACTGCAAGCCGGCTGCATGATCTGCAACCGGTTCTGTTCCAGACCGCAGCAAGGAAACATCTGTACACGCGTGTGTTCCACACTCTTCACTACCTCACCCTCGCATCCTGCCCCGATACAAAGTGGCGGGACCTCCTGCCACCTCTCAAGGGTGAGAAGCCCCGGTGGGCCAGCTTATACTCTGCCCTGGTCCCGAGGCCCGCCGGGGATATCAGTTGGCGGCTCCTTCATGGGGATGTGAGCACGGGCGTGTAGTTGGCACAGTTTACCCCTGTCCCAACACCTGCCCCTTTTGCAGCATGAAGAAGACCCTGGCACACATTTATTTAGAGTGCGCCATGTTGCAACCCCTGTTCCGGCTCCTCTTGGATCTCTTCTTGCGTTTTTGGTTGCACTTTTCCCCTCACCTGTTTATCTATGCACTCCCCAACCATGGCCCCACAAAGTTGCGGGATCTCCTTATCAACCTCCTCTTGGCCCTGGCCAAACTAGCCATCTACAAAACCAGGGAGAGGAGGTTGGCTGACGGGATTTCCTGTGACTGTGGGACCGTCCGTTCACGCATCTGGGCAGAGTTCCTCTGGGCGGCATCCACTGACTCCCTTGACACCTTCAAGGAGCAGTGGGCACTGTCCGGGGTTCTCTACTCGGTGTCCTCATCAAGTTCCCTTCGTTTAGCCCTGTGACCTCACCCCCGATGCTGTTTTTTTCATTGGTTGTCCCAAGCAATTATTTGGTATCACAGACCTGTGGATCCTCCCCTTAGGCTGGGGGGAGGTCCTTTAGCAGTGGGCGGTCTTCGCCTGTCCACTTCCTGCATACCAACAGGACCAGACTCCTGTACCCCACTGGTCTGGGTCTGTCACACTAAATAGACAAGACAGACACAGTTTGTGGGAAGAGGTATAACCTAAGCAGAGTGAATAATGTGATCATAGCAAACATTCTGCTACTTCCATGAGTTGTGTATTTTTGGGGGGTGAAGGGGGTTAATTAGGAAAGGATAAACTGGAGGGAACACGGCAGGGAAAAAAGGGATAAGAGGGGCAGGTTGGAATGAAGCTTTGTTAAAGAGACTGTGAGAGAGTGTGTTAGAGCAAACAGCCAATCATCAGAGAACAGAGAAAGTCCAGTTCAGGTTATGCCGTTCAGTTTTTATGGGGTTCGTTCATGCAAGCACCCAAGGAAAAAATCTGCTTGTGAAGTATGACAGAGGCATAGTCTAAGGTCAGCAGTGGTTTTGAATGAGGGAGAAGTTTCAGTTGGAAATCAGAAAGGGCTTCTTCACCCAGTGGGTCATTAGCTAGTGGAATATAAATCCATGAAGGAGATTGTATATCTGCTAAAGATGGGTCAAATTCCATAGTCCTTATTTAAGCAAAATTCTGACTGACAGCAGAATTTGTCTGTGTTATTGAAATATGTATGCACTGAAGTGTGACATAAGTGTTTATGGCACATTAATATCTCTAGGTGCTGTATTATCTCTGGGAAAGGAACATTTCTGCTGCAAAAGGAGGAGCTGTTGGAGGGGGACTTAATGTTCTAAAATGTAAAGCTTTTTTGTTTTAAGATCCTGTCTATGCTAGTCAGATAGCCATGTTAGAACACAGAGTTTGAGCTCTGTTTAAATTTGGGTCCAACTCAAATACTTGCAGATATGGCTTGCTTGCCAATTTGGACAGAACCATTCTATTTTACACCATTTCCAAAAAGCACTGAACCCTAGTCCTGACTTGGCTTTTCAAATATAGTTCAAAACTTAACATAAACAGCATCTAATTGATTTATGGTAAATTTAACAAGTTTATTGATATGTATAATCCTGAACAGTTGTATTTATTTGCCCCAAGGCTCAGAGGAGCATTCTGTTATAGCATGTCTGCTGTGGTCTGGGAGCAATCAGCTGAGCTCAGCCCTGCTTCTACTTACTGGACTATAGATGACCTTGCACCCTGCTTGCTTTGGCTAAACCACTTTTAGTGTCTGAAGGAGAGCAAACATAAGACTGCCTAAGTGATGGATATCTTCTCATAGGAGAATACGATCTCCATGTCACTTTGTCTCTGATAGGCCTCCAATGGATTTCTTTAAACAAAGATTCATGTGCTTCATACAAGTACATTTAGCATCCCTAGATGTTGGAGCACTTTTGTTCAGTCAGAAGAGACACTTGTGAATTTCACACTAAATTGATTCCCTAGCAAAGGTCTTTATATTTTCTTCATAATTCTCTGGGGAATTCTCATATTCAGGGGAAGAATAATATTACAAAGAAACTAAATTAATAAGAGACCAATGTTCCACTCTCCTCTGTTTAGTGAGGAATAATTCATTGGTAGTGTATGCATTGTTGTTATCGCATATTAATATATTCACTGTTAATGTATGCATTCTATCTTACCCAATATTAGAGCTCAGTTAGAGCTCAGTTCCTTCCTTCAATACTTCTGTAAGTATATTCATTTTTTCACATCCAGTTTTTATATTCATTCCAGATTATATTAAACTTTTCCTACCTGTTTTCTAATGTCTAAATTCTGAGTTGGCCCATTAGTCATTAGGAGCTGTTTGTTTTCCAGTGTGCTATCTTAACACATTGGAACAAGTCATTTCAGCAAAATAAATTTACAGCAGGGGAAATGAAAACGTCAATAAAGTAAACACAAAGAGCTATGATAATGTCAGTAAAATGTTTTTTCTTCACTCTTCCATTTTGTTTCGTTAGGCTTTCGATTTGTATTAAAAAGAGTGGGAAATATATGTATATAAAAATTCATGTCTGATTAGAACTCTCAAAAAAGACGACGTCAGGCTACTGCTCAGCTCCTCAAGATGAATGGCAATACAGAGTGTAATTTTCATGTTTTCACTTTTAGCATATCTGTAGAAATGTGATTTTAATAAATCCAAATATTCAAATGCATTGCATTTGATAGGTTGTGTTTCTTCAGTGCTGTCTCTCCCTCTGCTCCCAGAGGGAGAAAAATCTCTGTGAGGTAGAACGATATCTTCCTTTAGCTGCAATGAATATCACCATTAAAAACTAAAATGTGGATTGCATGTTTTTGTAATAAAAAAGACGTGAAAGATAAAAAAGAGGGAAGGAGGTGTTAGATCTCTTTGAAGCATCTCTGTTGTTGTTCTCACAAGTGAAGATTGACAGATGATAATTTTCAAGCTTTGTGAGGCACTAATCTTTGTTCAAAAACAGTGGAGAAAAAGCATGATGAAAATGCTAGAAAACAAAATGAATGCAGCAGCAGTCAGCCAGCATGCGATATTTTTTTCCAAGTCAAGGGTACACCAGTGAATTCAGACTTGCAAGAAGTGATTGACCTGAAGGGAAATCTCAATTCTACAAAGATGACAAATAACAAAGCAACCTCAAATTTTCTACAAATGATTTTGGAGAACATCAGTTTAAGCCTGACAGATCTAAAAGTTATGGCGATGTCTTCAGGCAGGAAAATGGATAAGCTAACTTTCTCACATCAGTGATCTGGAATTGAGAATGTAGAACCACAATTGCTTCAATGCACCAGAGACATTGAAAATTGGGAAGGGCTGGTAAAGCAATTGTCTAAACTGCGAGTGGCATTCTTGAAACAAAATAAAGCATCTGGGTAATTAGGACAGAGACCAATATATCCATGTCGTAAAGGAGCCAGAGGTAGCTGAAGGTAAAAACAAGTCACAAAACTGAATCCAGCTATAGATGGTGTGTTTGGATGAATTTAGATATAGAAAAGAATTCTTATTTCAAAAAAGACTTGACGTTTAATTCACAAAATTTTTCATTTTGCTAGATGTGTCTGTTGTGCTTGAGGGCTCACATTTTTCTCCTACTTAAGCAGACTGTTCTTGATTAATAAATAATTCAGCATCACCTGAATGCCCTGCAGAATTTAAAATAAAATACTGTCAAGACCTTCATCATGAGGGTGGCAACTATAAAAGTTTATCACGCCGAGCTTGACTGTTTTAATGATCCAGCATTTTTACTTTCCTTTTCTGGTTGAAATCAGAACTGCTCGATTGTATTTCATAATCCTTAATAGTGCTACAGTAAAGGAAATTCTCCTGCAGTTGCAGTGGTAGAGGCTTGTGCTTTTGGCACAGAAGGACTCAAGTATTATACCTACTGTTGCTGTGCACAAGTGGCTATTGTCATTGTGTCTGCCTCAGAACTATGAGTGCCTGTCTCAAGGCAGACTGTCAGAAAAGAAGGGCAGAGACCCCAAACTGGTGGTATGTTCTGTAAATAGATTTTGGCAAGTCAGTAACAAATGAGAACTGGATCACTATACCAGTTTTACCATGAAGTCACAGGCAGTCACCTTAGACTATCTTGCTCTTGCAATGCAGACAAACTGAAGTATGTGATAAAAGGTTAAAACCAAAATTAAACCTGATCAGGTTTCTCCCAGTCCCAAGAGACCAATTGCTTACCCCAGATCAATCGATACTCCAGACCTTGCACCAAAGACAACACTGACAGTCAATTCTATAATAAACTATCTGAAGATGTATTTTCTAAGGAAAAAAATGAGTTATCGAGAGATCAAAGGAGGTAAAATATAACAGGTGAGTCACAGACTATAATTCCAAATGGTAGCAGATATGTAGTGATTCCCGAAAGTCTGTCAGGGCTACCCAGAATAAAGCTGAGGATCTTCACCTTCTTGTTCTGGTTTTTGCCCTGTCAGAATCCAAACAGTACAGAGATAAAATCTTTCTTTTAATCCATATTTATATCTTCTTCTCACAGAAGACAAGCTGACAGTCTCTCTACCCCTGTGGGCTTTTCCTTTGATGAGGCTGAGTTAGGAATGCCCTTAGACTTTTGACCTCCGACCATATACATAATGGCCACTTGCTTTGAAATTAGCATCTTCTGTTAAAGTCCTTAAGTTCTTCACTAGAATTTCACAAGATTTGTTTGAAAGGTAATTTAGTTACAAGGATATTTACCATGTAAATATTTGCTATCACATTATGACAAGAACAGATACACAAAAACAATACAAGTAACATTCATAGTTTTCATAAAGTTTAAATATCTGAATACACACTTATACATCTAACCATTACTTTGATCTACACAAGTGAATTTACGTGAATACACTCTAGCATGACCTGGTCAGCCAGCGTCACAGCTATGGTGTGGAATATAGTTACCATGATGAAGCACTAGGTAGCCATAAACTGGTTGTCTGTGGCATTTATTGCACTGGTGTCATAATAGTTTACTTATAGAAGTAAATGGATTTATTGGAACCATGCAAGTAGCAACTCCAGCATGCACAGGGAGGACTTAACTTTTTTCTAGCCCCAAAACCCCAAGCCAAGAGAACACCATAATATTGCAACAAGACAACATCTTAATGCTAAGATAAAGCCACGACACTACCTATTGTTGGGGTTTTGTATATTCCAAGGCCAAAAGGGACTATTTTGATGATCTAGTCTGGCATCCAGTTTAACCCAGGCTATAATTTCCCGCCAAATAATTTCTAGAGCATATCTTTCAGAAAAACATTGAATCTTGATTTTAAAATTTCCAGTGGTGAAGAATCTGCCATGACCCTTGGTAGATTGTTTCAAAGGTAAATCACCCTCACTTACACTTTATTTCCAGTCTGAATTTGTCTAGCTTCAGTTTACTGCCAGTGGATTGTGTTAAACCTTTCTCTGCTAAATTGAAGAGCCATTGTGTATAATATATGTGATTCCAAACATTGAATGTGTAAAAATGCTGAGTAAGAAGGAACTTTTTAGTCATGATTTAGCTGGGTATCGTATACCATAGTTAAGGCAATCAAGTCACCCCTTAATCTTCTCTTTGTAAAGCTAAATAGATTGAGCTCCTTGAGTCTATCATTACAAATCATGTTTTCTAATACTTTAATCATTCTTGTGGCTCTTCTCTGTACCCTCTCAATTTATCAACATCCTTCTTGAATTGTGCACACCAGACTCAGGTTTTAAGCAGCAGTCACACTAGTGCCAAATACAGAGGTAAAATAATCTCTCTGCTCCTACTGAAGATTCCCCTGTTTACGCATCCAAGGATTGTATTGGTCCTTTTGTCCAAAATGTTGCACTGGAAGCTCGTGTTCAGCTTATTATCCACCATGACCCCGAACCCTTTTTTTTCCTGAGTCACTGCTTCCCAGGATAGAGTTCCCCATCCTGAAAGTAAGGCCTATTTACATTTATCCATATTAAAACACACGTTGTTTGTGTGTGTAGCTTACCAAGCAATCTCTCTGCATCATTCTCTTAACTATTTACCACTTGCCCAATTTATGTCATCTGAACACTTCATCAATGATGATTTTATGTTTTCTTCTAGGTCATTGATAAAACTTGTAAATAATGTAGAGGCAAAAAGTGTGTGATTGTACTAGAAAGACACCTGCTCAGTGATGATGCCGCATTTACAATTGCATTTTCAGACCTGTTGGTTAGCTAGCTTTTAATCCATTTAATGTGTGCCATGTTAGTTTTATATGGTACTAGTTCTTTAAACAAAATGTCATGAGGTACTAAGTCAAATAGCTGAGAGAAGTCTAAGCATATTACGTCAACGCTATTCCCTTTCTCAACCAAAATGGTAATTTCCTCAATAAAAAAGATATCAAGTTAGTTTAACAGGATTTATTTTCCATAAACACATACTGATTGGCATTAAATATAGATATCTCTCCTTTAATTCTTTATTAATTGAATCCTATATCAACTGCCCCATTATCTTACCTGGGATCAATGTCAGGCTGACAACTCTATAATTACCAGATTATCTCATTTACCTTTTAAAAATATTGATACAACTTTAGCTTTCTTCCAGTCTTCTGGAACTTCCCTAATGTTCCAAGGCTTATTGAAAATCAGCGTTAATATTTCAGCAAGCTCCTCACCCAGTTCTTTGGAAACTCTTGGTTACAAGTTACTGGACCTGCTGAATTTAAAAAGTCTGACTTCTAATAGCTGTTGTTTAGCAGCCTCCTGAGATATTGATGTAGCGGAAAGAGTGTTGTTGTATAATATGATTGTGGTCTTCTGTATTCCCCTCCAAATACAGAAACGAAATATTTATTGAACATGTGTACCTTCTCTGAATTATTGTTTGCAGTGGCATTTTAGCCACACTTAACCATCTGTTCACCTTGTGCTTAGTTGTGACATTCTGATTACCTTTCCCAAACCTGAAGAAGTGCTCTGTGGAGCTCATAAGTTCATCTCCATCTCTTCCACTAACAGAAGTTGGTCCAGTAAAAGAAATTATCTCACCCACCTTATTTTTCTCTACATTATTATTAACTCTACCATTTCCCATCTAGTAATGGACCGGTACCTTTGTTAAGATTTTTTGTTTCTAATATACTTTAAGAACTCCATCTTATTGTCTTTTACTCTGTGCATCATATTGTTCTCCTTGTGTTGCTGTGCTTCCCTTAGCAATTTTTGATAATTTCTAGCTTATGGTTTATATAAATGAATATCAACTTCCCCTTTCTTCCATTTGTTATATATATATTTGTAGCTGCCTTCATTTCCCCTCTATACCAGGTCTTTTTTAAACCAGTGCAGCCTTCTTTCTTGATTGTGGCTTTTGGAGCATCTAGTAAAGTGTTCTTAAATAATTCCCAATTATCATTCTCATTCTTCTGATTAAATCTTTTCTCCAAGCTGATTTGGCTCCTGTTTATTTCCAGCTTTGTGAAATTCACCCTTTTAAAGCACCAAGTATAGATCTTACTGGTCTGGAATTTATTCTTGTTCCTAAATTACCATTAATCTTTAGTTCTGTGATCAGTTCCTCTTCATCTGTCAAGACAAAGTCTAGTATAGAATTCCCTGTGTCGGAGTGCAACACTTTTTGAGTTAGAAAATTATCATCTATAATATTTAGAAATTCCATGGATATCTTGTTTTACTACTGGCAGTAGAAGACCTCCAGCATATTTCACTCAGTTTGAAGTCCCCATGATCATGCAGCTTTTCCCCTGCTACGCATTATAGAGGTGTATGTAAAGAGCTGATGCTCCTGTTCCTTAGTGTGATTTGGTGGTCTAGAGCAGACACCAACTAATATCCCACCTTCTGCTTTATCCGTTGGATTGATTCATAAGCATTCAGGATAATTTTTTTTCTGAATTATCAGTGACTTGGATTATCAGTCAATTTTTGACAGACTGCTACTCCCCCTTCCTTTTTGCCCACTCAATCATTCCTAAATAGGTTATAGCCATTGATCTGAATATTCCACTCATGCAAATCATCCTGCCAGGTTTCAGTAATACCAACTATATTGAATTTATGCTCCTAAATAAACAATTTCGTTTCCTCTTGTTTGATACCTATGCTCCTAGCATTGATGTATAGGCAATTAAATAATATCTTCTCTTCATATCCTTTGGTTCTTTGATTGATTAATTTTGTTTTCAATATCTTGATTTTATGCTTAGTGTTCATATCATCCCTCTTTTTACTCTTCCCTTTTGCTATTAGTTTAATGCATTCCTGACTACTTTAGCCAGCCTCTCCCAAAAAAGATTGTTTCCCCGACTACTTACTTGGTGAGTTTGGAGGACATCCAAACTATACCGCCCTCTTTCCCCATAGAAGGTGGACCAATGTTCCACAAAACAAAACCCCTCCATGCTACACTGTTTATGTAGCACGAGGTTCACTTCCAGATTCTTCTTTCTTCCTTTGCTCATGGGACAGTGCTGTCTGCACTAATTATTACAGTATTTTGTGAGTTGCTACATTGGCATCTGGTGGATGGCTTTGCCTAAATACTTTTCAAATGGAAAATAACTATTCCTGTTTTTAAAGTTAAGGTTAGATCTATGATTTGCCAAATCACTGGAGAGGATTACAGGTGGTGTGTGAAATGGAGATCAAAGAATATATGGAGCAATCTCCCAGAGTTGCCATGAAAATTTATGAGCCCAGACACACAATCCACTTGCCTGCCCTTTGCTATGATTATTGGTGATAAAGAAAAAGCTAATGATATTTTACTTGCCTGCCAAAATAATTTACTCATCCTCTGGTAACTGGGAAGTAGAATCTTTCAAAGCTTGGCATAGAGCCATACCATTTGGACTTTCATGCTTAAGATCTCATAAGTTAGACTGCACGTGGATGGAAAACCTAGTCCCTGAAGAAATGTTGGGATTCAATAAGTGGCATGACACTCCTTCTGAGTTAGCCCTGAACCAATGCTCCCATTTGAAGTTGATGGGCACTGTGGAGCTGTACATGCCAGTTGATAACTAAGACCTGTTTTCTAACAACACGTGGTCATTTATAGTACATTTCATAAAACTGTGTATGTTAATTCCAGTGTCCTAGTTAAATTCCAGCTTTGGTAGTTGAATTCTACCTACTCAAAACCTTCTGTTAAACTTCCTGTTGTCCTTTCCTTCATTTTAAAACAAACACGCGTTCCTGCATAGTATTATTGTTCTAGATTTGCTGCTGATTCCACTCCAGAGGAGATTGCATTTCAGAATTGATTGAGGGATCTTTACATATGTACCCTGTAAATCACTTTGGAATAATTTTGGGTCAAAGTTGTTATACCTTTTTAGAAAAGGTTGACTGAAGCCAGAACATGACCATAGTCATGAACAAAATATATATTTATTTAAGTAAAACAGAATTTGTACCTTTTAAGAAAAGTATTTTACCCCTCACCATAGGTATCAGGAAGTCCCTGTGACTGTTACCAGTTATCAGAAGTCTGCAGGAAGGAGAGAGACTAACCTCACCACCACTATTTCCCCACATATTTCACAAATCAAATGAAATAGTTGAAAATAAAACACTTCCTAAACTTTCTAGCAGTATTTGAATGGTTTTGAGTCCATTCCATTGTCTACAAATATGCCCAGGAATGCTCCTTTGTGCAATGAGATTTTAAAACCTGCATTGCCTTTTTAGGAACTTATACATAATTATCGTTTATTGTTTGGGTGCCGAAATGTTCTGAACATAATAATGACTGAGCATTGTCCCTGCTCTGGAAAACTTATAGTCCAAGAAGGGGGAAAAATTAGGCAAGTCAGAGGCACAAAGCAGCAGGAAATGGATTCTTCATGTATTAGTTTAATAGCTGATAAACACAAAAACAAACACACATGCGGTGGCAGATTAAGATTGAAATGCTGCATGAGAGAAGTTTGTTTTGAAGAAAGATCTGACAGGGAGAAGGGTGGAAGCTCGATGCACCAAGATACGGAAGGTGTTCCAAGAATAAAGTGTAATATGAGGCCATGTCTACACTACGGGATAATATCGAATTAGCTAAAATCAGTTTCTTAAAACTGATATTATAAAGTCGAGTGTGCGCGTCCACACTAGGCACGTTAATTCGATAGTGTGCGTCCATGGTCCAAGGCTAGCGTCGATTTCTGGAGCGGTGCACTGTGGGTAGTTGTTCCGTAGCTATCCCATAGTTCCCTCAGTCTCCCCCGCCCCTTGAATCGCTCAGGACCTTAGCCAACCAATGTCCCGTTTGTATTCGCTAGGCTCTGCCTTGTGCTCCCATTCTGTGAGGAGTAAGGGGAACATTTAGGACGGGGCTGGAGCTGAGGCAAATCACCTAATGGCTGCTGGAACAAGCAGCCAGACACCAGGCTGCGATTGAAGGCACACCAAGGAGGCGTTGCACAGTGAAACGCCTAAAACGAGTTCAGCACGGGCCAGGGTAACGTGTGCACGGTGTTTGTTTCCCCTTTGATGACACCTCCCCTGATTGACTCATTCCCGTAAGCCAACCCACCTCTCCCTTTACTTACAGCTTGCGGCGAAAGATAAAGTACAGTATCGTTATAAAATCATGTTATTCTTTAAGTCTTTATGTCAATCTATGTTTACAATCATGTATGTCTTTCTTAAAAGTCATTCCCTTAGCAAGCAAATCCCCCTCCCCCCTTTGGATTATCTTTATTAAAAAAGTAATTAATAAAAGAGGCAAGAGAATTATCAAGGTATCCCTGCTGCTATAGTTTGAGGAGAAGAATAGAGGGAAGGAAAGGCCATTAAGCCCATTCAACGCGAATGACACCTTTTGCTTGTCTTGTCCAGGGGAGTGGAGTTGGGCGGGTGCAGAAAGCCCTTCACCCAGTGCATTTCTTATACGATTGAGTGTAGGAGATATGGAACGTGGGAGCTTTGAGGATCGGATTAAACCTGGGCTGCAGCGGCACGCTGTCAAGCCCGCTGCTTTCTTCACTGAGATCCACCATGTCGTGAGAGGATATCAGTTTGAGCACGAGCAAGCGCCAGCGTAGCATCCTGCCACCGGCATGATCTTCCTGCCCTACACCTCTATTCTGAGGTCTTCCTATCCTCCTGTTGACGCGCACTTTCCTGTACGCTGCTAGCATGTCCTTCCACTCATGTCTGATGAGTTCTGTTCATTGCTTTTGTTACTTCCATGAATTCTCGAGAACATTTCATCTCAGTGTTCTCTGCCCCTGGCTATCTACTAGGCTTCGGGATGGCGCTAGGGAGCCAGACAATGTGCAGCTGCACGTGAGGAGGGAGGAACGGGAGAGAAGTATTGTAAATAAGAACATTTTACAGACACATGCTTGTTACTCTTTAACATGCTAACACTATACACCTTACATGCGACATATGATTTCACTACAAGGTGCATCTTTGCATCGTTTAATATGAGTGTCTGTGGCTCTGGGTTGCAGATTCTACAGATAGCAGGTCCAGTGCATCCAAATTAAAGCTCAAGCACCATTGGTAAGGCTTTCTGTTTGACTTCTTCCAGCATCAATCACCAGTGATCTATGATGCCTTGTTCTGTTAAGTAGGAAACAGCAAAACCCAAACCCCTCTCTTTCCCTCCTCCCCCACTGCATGGCTTCTATCATGTAAGATCACTGGTAATGATATTCCCTCCTTCCCCTCCGCCCCCACGCACCACGTGGCTGGTAGTGAAGGATTCCTGCTCGCGGCCGCCAACCTGAAAAACTCAGCGGCTATCCTTCCTTTCCCTCCCCTGCTTTGCTACGACAAGGAAAGGATTAAGCGGCTGCCCAGGTAGGAGAAAATCGTTCTTGTCTGCCCCCCCATAAATTAAATTCCTGAATTCAAACCAAGGTTACAATGATAGATATTAATCGGTCGTTGAGAACTACTCGCAGGATGCGAACGTGGTTTCTGGAATGCCGAGCAGTCAACGCTGGTCCATACCAGCTGTGCTTTAGTGAAGCTATGTATCCGAATTACTTGCTACTTGCATCGGGCGTGGAGTGATCTACAATGGGGGACCAAATAGGGCTGCCTTGCCCAGAAATCTTCTGCAAAAGCTTTTGAGTACCTCAAGAGCGATTCATAGAGATTTCTTGGAGGATTTCGCTCCATCCCCAGACACCTTAAAAACTTTTCCTGTAACTTTATGGCTGCGGATGCATCCCAAGCCCTGATGGCAATCAATCATTAAAATGCTTGTTCTTAAACCATGTTTATATTTACAAGGTACACTCACAGAGGTCGCTTCCATGGCTTCACTGTCTGGCTTGTGGCTTGGGAGGGTGGGACGGGTAATTCTGGGTCACAAAAAACTCCTGCTGTTGCGGCTAACGGAGTTGCTGTGTGTCTCTCAGCAAGCTCTCCTCCTCTTCCTCTTCCTCCTCTCTTCCCCCTCCCGAGATCCTCAGCCACGTTGATAATTACAACCCGACCTTCTGAATCCACGGCCAGGGGTGGGGTACTGGTTGCACAGCCCCCTAAAATTTGCATGCAGCTCAGCATAGAAGCGGCATGTTTCGACCCTGACCCAGACCTGCCGTTTGCGTCTCTGGTGTTTTCTGGATGGCCTGTCTGAGCTCCTTAACTTTTAGTCGGCACTGTACGTGAGTCCTGTCTGTGGCCTTTTCCCGTCATAGACTTTGAAATTCTTTCAATATTTTTATTTTTGTCTTTTGAACAGAAGTTCGTAGCACTGAATCCTCTCCCATTAGCGATCAGATCCAGTACTCATTTGTGCGTCCAGGCTGGTGCTCTTATGATTCTCAGGAGACTGCATTGTTACCTGTGCTGATGAGCTCTGCGTGGTCACCTGTGCTGATCAGAGCTCCACGCTGGCAAACAGGAAATGTAATTTCAAAAGTTCGCGGGGCTTCCTTGTTTACCTGCCCACTGCATCCGAGTTCAGATTGCTGTCAGAGCGGTTAATGTTGCACTGCGGATACCGCCGGAGGCCAATAACATCGATTTCCGTCCACACGAACCGTAATCTGATATATGTTAATATCAGAATTTAGCGCACTCCTCTCGTCTAATATCGGAATTTAGCGTACTACTCCTCTCCGTCGGTCGGGGTGGAGTACAGAAATCGATTTAAAGAGCCCTTTATATCGATATAAAGGGCGTTGTAGTGTGGACGGGTACAGCGTTAAATCGATTTAACGCTCTTTAAATCGATTTAAACGCGTAGTGTAGACCAGGCCTGAGAAACAGAGCTCAGAGGGATTGAAAGACCAGGAGGAGCAGTCAGAAATAGAGTAAAGGGAATTGAATGTTAAATATCTGAAGTTGTTGTTTCCTTGCAAACAGCTCTTTATTGTGTGGAATGACATTTCTGAAAGTTTTTAGGTACTGTTTGCGTATCTTCTTCTTGTCTTGCATTCAGTAGAAAACACAGAGACTAGACTTTTCACCACAGTGTTATCAGACATTTTTCAAATTATACACTTCATTGTTTTCTATTGTACTTGTGATCTGTATCCAGCATGGGTCTTTCTGTGCTGTCTGTTTGCATCAGACTTTCAGGTAATGGCATCATTGGGTCTGAATTTATAATGTATGAAGGTTGTTCTTTATAAGAATTCTCTTATTTTCACAACAGTTTAGCCAATCAATCTGTAACAAGATTCTGAAAATGTCACCTTGCAAACCACTGTATGCTTTGGCAGGAAATTAAAGGAACAAAAACTGTTAAAAAACCATATCAAAAGATGGCTATTAATTTTTTTTCTATCTTTGCTGAAAGGGGGAACAATCATCTTTTTCTACACAACAGAGGAATATAAATTGTGATACATTTCTTGAAATGCAGTACATTATATGGAAAAATCTGTGTATACAGTGTCATAATATGCCTCAGTGGGATAGATTCACAAAGAAACTTAGGTGTGGCAATACTAATATCATTGTGCCTAACTTTAAGGTACCTACAAAATCACTGAGATTCAGAAAGCCTGAGTTCAATGCTAGGCTCCCTATACAGTGAATTGAGAGTGAGGGAGAGGCCCTTCAGAATGGGATTCATAAAAGCCACATATTCCTGGCCTAAGCTAGGGAATGAGAGGTGCTGAGGTGTGTTTGCTAAACCCTGGCCCTCTCTTGGAGATAGGTGCCTAATTCTGGACTTCAGGGACGCTTCTGCCTCTGTTTGGGATCCTGAACTGTAAACTCTCTTGGTGTTAGGTACCTACGCCTTTGTGCAAGAAGTGTTTGTGAGGGGAAGAAACGGGACATCTCTCATAACTTTAAGCTCAGTGGTTAGGGTACTCATCCAGGATGTGGGACACCTCTGGTTCAAGTCCCACCTCCATCTGAGGGGGAGAAGGGATATTCTCATGTCGGGGGAGCTCCCTAAATCTCTCTTGTTGAAACTATTTCACTGTGTATAAATAACAAAAGAGTTATTGGGCCAGAGAGAGAGAGAGAGTTTGGTGTGAGGATGACTCCATAGCCTAGTAGTTAGAACACTTACATGGGATACCAATCACACTGCTCCAATGACTTTTTAAAGTGATTTATCCAGAGTGGAACACTTTCAACAAGAGAGACCGAGTGAGTCTGAGGTCAGAATATCCCATAGCTCAGTGCTTAGGGAGCTTACCTGGGAGTGCAAAGCCCTGTTCAAATCCCTTCTCCCCTTTAGGAGGAGGGGAGGAGGAGTTGAACTCTGTGTCTCTCACATCCCAGGTGAGTACCCTAACTACTGGGCTAAAAATTATGAAGGAGATCCCCTTCCTGTCCACATGATTTTGTGTAAACTTGCCTACAGTTGCCAAAACTGGTAGGTGAGCTTTAAGCATGTTTCCTGTGTCGGGCCCTGTAGGCAAGTTATGTGAAGGAACACATCTTTTCCCAGTTGATGAATTTGCTCTGGGGCTTAGGTGTCTGGATGCTCAGTGTAGGGCTGCAGTGTGCATGCTAAGAAGCAGAAATGTAGGTCCCTTGGGAACTTTTACTGCAAACATCTTGGTGCTGAGCAAGTTGAGGCACCTACAGTGTTCAGTGTCAGCAGAGTGGGCTTTTGTGAATCTCCTAGTGGAGCCTGATTCTGGAATTTAGGTGCCTAAATCCTTTTGTGAATCCAGCCATAGTATTAATCATAAGCTGAAGAGAAAGTGAAAGGTTTTAAGGTGAAATTTAAAGGCAAGAATTGGCTCAGAAGGACTAGAGAGTTCCAGATAGATGGACAAGCACAAGTTTGTCAACTCTAGCTGCAGAGTAAGCATAAATGAACCTTCAGCTGAATAATACCTATTACAATGGAGTGGGGAGAAGCTGAGGAGGTGAAGTCTATCCCCCCTGACTCAGGGTCAGGGAACATGGCTGTGCCGCATACTCTCCCTTTCCCTTATTCATTTGGTGTTCCAGGCTGATTGATGAGAGTTCTGGGCAGGGCTGGGCACCACCATGTTGCGCGACGGACACTTGACAAAACTACTGGACTTAGTGACAGACATTAGTGGGGGGTTATGTCATTCAGTCATCATTCAACCCATAAAATAGCGCACAATATTTCGCATTGATAATAACAACAATAGTAATAAATTCAACTCACTTTAGTGTTTTTGAGTGTACCTCACCTCTGCAGTCAACATGTTTTTGTGGGATGGGGCATTGAAATAAATATTTATCCTAAAACCATATATCCAGTGCATTGTTGTCACTACTTTTTTATTGTTCTTGTAAAGAAAATCACAGTAAGATATATTATTTAAAATAAGAAACACGTTGGACATGAAATTTCATGTTCATATCCAGTGTTATTTTTAAGTTACGCTTTAAAAAAAAAAAACCACACAAACTCAGTTCAGATCCAATCCATGAAAGACCTGATCCTGCATCCATTGCTGTTAAGGGCAAAACTCACTGAATTCAATGACTGTAGGATCAGGCCCCAAATAACTGTCTTGCGGTATTGTGTCAGCTCAAACATTGTCACATCTGTACTTTTCAGCAGGTGACTGTTGAGTTTAGAGGGGAAAACAAGTCCATAAATAACTTAGATTACATAGTCAGTATGTTATTTTTGGAGTCATGTACAGACTATTGTGGTGCAATGCTATTGTTGTCGTCCTCCCCAGCCCCACCCCACAGCTCCCACTGGCTGCGGTTACCAATCCCAGCCAATGACCTGGCTGGAAGCAGTGGAGTCAGCTATCAGGGAGGGGATAGGGAAGCAGCATGCAGAGCCACCCCCACAGACCTCAGAAGTTTTACTATGGACACTTGTGTCCATATATGGACACGTTGCCAACCCATGGTTCTGGGGCTACCTGATCTGTGTAAATGTGATTGCATGGCCTCCCCATTAGCCCACCTTTGCAATACCCCTAGTTCACTTCCAAAATGACCTCCTGTGCCAGCTCTTCATAGACCTGTGCAGAGACCAGTTACTTCACTTTCAAGAGGCACTCAGGCCACTCAGCTGGCATTTCCTCCATGCACCCATATGTGCTGTTTATACTTACCCTCACAAGTTAAGTGAATTTCACTCAGAACTGGGCCAAATGGGAAGGGAAAGTAGGTAGGAGGTATATACAAGGTCAGAGGGGACCACCTCCTTGAAGAGCATTGTACACCAAGACAACTTGAGTATTATCAGTCTTAGCTCCTCTTTATTTTTAAAAGCAGCAAAGAGTCCTGTGGCACCTTATAGACTAACAGACATTTTGGAGCATGAGCTTTCACATGCATCTGATGAAGTGGGTATTGACCCATGAAAGTTCGTGCTCCAAAACATCTGTTAGTCTATAAGGTGCCACAGGACTCTTTGCTGCTTTTACAGATCCAGACTAACACGGCTACCCCTCTGATCTTTATTTTTAGTTTCTGAAAGAAAGAAATAGTAGAGAAACAAAAATAGGAGGGGAAGTAGAGGGTTTTAGATATTTGGGAATGAAGGGACACCTGAAAAAGACACTTCAAAACAGACTTTTTGAGATATATGGAATGGCTGTTTTCCAAGCCTGTTGGGTTTTTTGCCCTTGATTCTGTCTTGGATCATGAGGGAATTCAAAGCGTAAATAGTTGGTTAGAAATGCCAAGAACTGCTTACTCTGGTGAATCCTTTTTTCTCCTTTACCAACTTTCCATTATTAGAAAGTCACCATCCAACTCTGATTTTGATTTTATAAGATTCAGAAACAAATTGGAAGATGAAAAAATTTGTATAGACTTGTTGTTCAACTGTTACTGCTTTCAGAATTTTCTCTGAAATTTGGTTTAAGAATAGAATTATAAATGCACTGCATGCTTGTAATTTTCAGAGTGGATTAATATATATTGTTTGTATACCATATTTACATAGAAATATTTAAAAATGCCTTTAAAACACGGAACACTATAGAATTCAGAAATAAACTGAATAGATTGCTGATAGGCTGTTCTTCACACAGGCACTCATTAAAATATATGTATGGATTAAGGTTTTGTGTCTGTGTGAGCGGGCTGTGTATTTTATTCTTCCTCTCCAAAGAAAAAATAGTGTGTGTATCTAGGCTGCTCAGCATCAAATATGTCATTCCCAGAAAATCCTGAGGGGACATGAAGTGAGATGTACTTTTGACTCCAAAGATTTCATTTTTTCCAGGAGATGGATTATTTTCCTTCTGAAGATCAGAAATCTTTCTGAAATGTCTCTTTTGACAGAGATTCATCTTACAGAGGTTGCTTGTTACAGCCCAGCTAAGTGAGTACAGGCTATGCCAAGACTATTGTTAGCCTTTTTCCTCCACACACCAGTCCCCACCCACATCCCCTGGTCTGTTTGTATGTGGGAAAACTCTCACTCACTCACACACTCGAGTACTGGTATAATTTAGGAAACTGTTTATTCTCAGATTTACCATTATATTATTTCTGATATTCATGATGACTGTATTATATCTGAGACATACATAGATATTTGTATCTTCATTTTCATGTGATTGATTAAAAACTCAATAGGAAAAACATTAGGTACCACGTTGTTGCTTTGTCTGTTTGTTTTTTCTTAGCCTCTAGCATGTCCATCCTTGTATACCTCCCTTTGCTTTGATTTTCCTATTTCCATATCCACCTTTCTTTCATCACCTTTTCCTTGCTTTTCTCGTGTACATACAGAATTACACACCTGTCTATGTACTCTATGGGGAAGAGTTAAGGATGAGCTCTTTGTTCATTCTCTTCCATTTATTCCATGTCTGCACTGTGATATAGCATCTACCACTGTGGTATAAGTACCCAATAGACTGTGTGGGCTGGGTATTATCACTTGCTAACTTTTGTTGTTTATACCCTCATCAAACAGTTCATTAAAGGTATAATAAGTCCTGCCAAGACTGTTAAGGGAAGCAGATTATTTTAGCTTACATTTCTTCTGTTGGTGGAAAAGAGTTCAGAGGTATCAGGGTTTGGTCGATGCTTATGATTTGGTGTTATGGATATGGTGGTTTCTACTCTGTTTCATATACCGGATTTACTTTTCCTACTCTGTAGTACTTGCTAGTGTTTACTGTTTGGGGTTTTTGCCTTCAATGTTTGAATAATAGCAAATTTATTGGACTGAGAGAGAGAGAGATAGTTTTAACCCTATGGAACAGTGGATTGATTTTTCTATTCACCTGACTGAATTATTCTTTGTGATACATTCTACTTGCTTTATATTAGCTCTCTTCAGTCCAGATAGTGTTCTTCCTCTGTTGTTTTTTTAAATTTGTATTCTGGCTAAAATTAATCCTTTTTGAGTTTTCTCTGTCCTATAAAAATGCTAACATCTCTGTAGAAAATTCAGACAAGCTGCATTAAAAATCATAAATATGTACTGTTTTTCTTTCAATTTTAAATGATCATTTACGATCCTATTGTACGCTGTCCAAACCTAATGGTATAATTTAAACTGAAGAAAAGGTGCCATAAGCCAAACTGCCACTTATTATTTGTTTTGATTGCACACATTCATAATCAATATGTGAATATTTCAATACTTTGTGGCTCTGATCGTCACTCTATAAGATGCAAAAAAATAATTGTTGGGTGAAAGTGTCTATAGCTATATTTTGTGTGTGTGTCTGTATAATATATATACATATATATCTAATCACTTTATTTGCATAACTATCCCTGGGGAGAGCACTGTAAAACTGTAGAAACGTGATTGAAAAACAAGAAGTGTTGACATTTTTAAACTTGGGTTAGGAGTCTACGATGATAAAGTTAATGAGAGCCGTGGGTCTCTGAAAATGACGGCACTTACATTTATATGCCTAATTACAAACTGAAGTCCCTATCCTTAGGCACCAAGTTAGAATGTTTTGAGATAAGTGAGCCATGTTTCAGCTCATTACTGTTTACTCCATTTAGCAGAACATTCAGAACTGTATGATCAATTAAGCTCTAAGGAAGATTTATCCTTGCAGATTCTATGTGCTGTATATTAATTTGAAATTTTGTACTTGGTTTTTCTGAAAATAGGCACTTGCTTGAAGAGTATGTGCATCTATAGTAGACCTGTTTCAATCAACTTGAACATCATGCTCACCATAGGTCAAATTCTGCCTGACTTTTGTCCTGTTATGTAATAGGTAGGGGAGGGCATCAGAAGATTTCTCTCCATATTGCACAGCCCACATAAGCACCAGGCAGAATTGCACCTCTTGTACTCTGGAGAGCACGCAGTCTGTTCCCTCTCCTCCTCCCCCACCCCCCCCAGCACAAGTGACTAGCCAGTGGGAGTAAGGGGCACCCAAACAAGAGAGGCCGGTCTGCAGACTGTGCTCCCAGGAGCCCAGAATAGACATTCTGCCTAGCAAAGGCAAAATGCCTCCCAGTTTTCCTTTTGGGACCATGTAGTTCTTCACTTCTCCTTACTGTGGGCTGTGCCTAAATAGCCCAGGGTTTGAAATGTGTTGGAGATGCAAATGCAGTTCAAGAAATTCACAAGCATTCTTAGTTACCCAACAGTTTACTTTGCAAATATCCTGTAGCCTTGCATATTATGTTGTGGAACAACTGTAAATACAATGCAATTTTTTAATTTGAGTTAAAAGGGAGGATGAATATTGTATAAAGAGGAATGAGAAGATGGCTGTATCATACTCCAGTCCATTTTCACTAGTGCTTGGTACCAACCCAAGCCATGAGGCATTAATTTTCTATACTTACTGTTTTAATAATATGGGGGCCAGATTTAGTGTTGGTGCAAATCAACGTAGCTGTATTCACTTCAGCAGAGCTATACAGATGTACACTAGCTAAGGATCTGGCCTTTGAAATGTAGCTATTGTTTTCTTTTATATGGGGGGTATATAGGATGTGAGACAAGGATATCACTGGCCCTGGATTAGCCTAATACAGCCATAAATTGTATATGTTAGTTGTGCCGGACTATGAATGAAGTCCCTCATTTTACACCCACGTTTACCTTCACACGTGGAGACTTGGCATGCCACAATTTAACACTGCAGATTTTAAACATTAGACATGCTGAATCGTATTATTGAGTCTACAGAAAACAAGTATTAGAAGGGATATAGTTCTTTATTTAAGCGCTGGCTTTCAAGTAAGCTGGGCAACCACCCTCCTTGGTCCCTATCAGCAAAGGACTGTGTGGTGATTTCTTCCATACCATCCTGTCCAAGCAGGGGTATTGAAGGGTGCACCAATCCAGAAGAGGATTTTTTTGTGGGTAGCCACCAACAACCACCTCCAAGCAGTGGTCAGAACTATAGGGGTCCCATGAGGAGGATAAGTCTGGGGCCAGTACTGTGTATAGTATAGTATGTGTACAACTTATACAGTATATACAAACCAGTAAAAGAGCTTTAAAAGACCATCAGTACAGTGGTGGTGTGAGCCTAAGATTTTATCTTTTTAATTTGAATCTTGTCATCCTATAAATTCTGCTGTATAATAATCTACTTGAGTGCGGGAGGTTAACTCATTCTGTAAAATGCTGTAAATAATTTAACATTTGTTTTTCCAATAAGAGCACTGATTTTTGAAAACATCTATTAAGTTCCACAGAAGAGTGCATGAAGCCCTTTTTTGTCTTGGCAAGATCCTTGATTTAGAATTTAGAGTATATTTTAAATTTTTATCCCATGGCAAGACAATACTGATATTAGGGTTCATTATTTTGTTTACCTATCTCCTGGAAATGTTCGGAAGATTCCTTTTTGTTTGAAAAATGTAGTTTACCAGAACATACATTACAGATGTTTCCATATTTTCTTACCAATACTGTAGGAATTCTTTCTTAGAAATCTAATACAGGAAAGTTAAATGAAGGAATGTAAAAGTTAGTAAACTCCTACATACATTCAGTCCTTTAATGAATAAGGTCCCTTATGAATACAGCTTTAAGTTTAACAAGGAAGATTTTAAATTTTAAAAAGTATTTGGCCACACTTTTTTACTCTTTTCTTTAAACTTCTACGGCTAAATTTTAAGTTTTTGCGGGTGGGCTTTTGAAGCTGCCAAGTCAGTATGTGGGAACTTTACACTCCTGTGCAAATTATGTATCATATTCAGTTAGTGAGGCTGATCTTTGCTCACTGTTCAACACAATGGCATTACTATATTCTGCCAATGAATAATTGTTCCATTAAAAGGCAAAACCCTGAATATCTTCCTAAATTTCACCATCTACTTAACAGGAAAAAAAAGCGTTTAAACTGCCATAATTATTGAATGGATTCCTTGCTCCTGTTGATGCTAGTGATATAAGAATACGAGAGGTTTTCTTTTTGAATGGAATTTGGCTCTCTCTTGCAGCGGTAGTTTGATTGCACTTCCTTTCACAAGGGCCATCTTCAGATTGCCTATATTGATTTGCATTAAAAATGCATTGTGCTTACCAGAGATTCCCAGCATGACTTGTGAATGTATCACAGCTCCCAATCAATTCTATTCTTGTCCTTCTAATGCACTTTAATTTCCATGCAACTTAACATCTCGATAGAAAACTGTAATATTTTAAAGGACTTGAACTGGCTGATTGAAGTATCTTGCTACATAATCGGCTGCTCCTAGTTAAGCTAATTGTAAAGCATGATAAGAACTTGGGTAATGGGTGAAGACGACCAGCACCGTACAACTCACTGGATGTAAACAAAGAAAAAGACCTATTCTGCATATAGGATTGGAAAGTTTTAATGCCTGCAAAATGGGCTAATCTGTTTACACAGCAGCACCAGGGGACATGGAAGCACTAAATTAATTAATGTGGCATTTTCTGAGCTATAGTCTCATTTAAGAAGCACCAGTTAAAGTTAAGCTAATTTACCACCTGGAAGGAGCAGATATTATTTCATTTGGATAGTTTGGTAAGCAAAATAGGTGGAGGGAAAATTGCAGCATCATTTAAAAAAAATCAGATAGGATTATTTCACATTGTGTAGTGCTTTATAATTAAAAATGGCAGGCCTGATCTTGTGGTCTTTGCATAGCCAAACTCCCATTCATCTCAATGGGAGCTTAGTCTGAGTGTGGATTATAAGATTAGACTCCATCTCTGTACTGCACATAAATTACAAGGGGGACATTTTTCCCCCTGGTCAGTGGCTGATTGATTGTACACCAGCTGGTGCGGGTGAGACAGTTAGATTCTCATATTATGGCTTCATCACTGGCACCTTCAATCCATGTGTATGTATAAATGGACAGAAATTTAATCTTACTGAAAACACTGTTTCTTCTTCGTTCCTTGTGTTTACTGCTGCTGTTGCATACAGTTTATTCACTGTCTGAATGTACTATTATATTTTTGATGGATTCTAAGGTAGAAAATAAAAGTCTCTATCATCTTTAGGGTGTGTGGTATCTCCTCCTCACCCATTTCCACCCCCCCCCCTCAAATATGTACTGCATGTACATTTTTTCACATTCCTTTTTTAAGTTTGGCTGCCTGTCAGACTGATACTGCATATTTAATTATATTTATAAAAAGGTATTTAGGAGACACATTGACACACAGGCTTTGGCATGTAGTTACACAGAGAAAGAGACTAAGAACGCAGAATCTTACCTATAAGTTGATTGACATAAAAAAAAAAAGGTGAGGAATTATAATGGGAATGCTTCCCTGAACCTAATTGCTTCCCACAAATTTTGCAGATTAGCAACCATTGAAATGAGCCCCATAGCTGATGTTGGTGACATTTCCTGAAGGAATAGTGTATTTACTGAAAAGTGTAGTTTCAGGTCAACCAAAACTGTTCGCAAATTAATGTCGAGCTCACCAAATAGTTTCAGCCAAACTGAAGGAGTTGAAATGCTTTGGTAATGTTGAAATATTTGGATCCAAAATAATTGTTTGTGATGTCCAGGCATATTGACAAAAGTAAAGAAAAGGACTAATGAAGTGGCCAAAACGGAGGATCTGTCCCTTATAATAATTAGTCCAACCCCTAGTCCTTAAGCAGGGGATTGAACTAGATGACCTCAGTTTTCCACTCTGATGAAGAAAAGGGATTTGCAGTTGGGGTTCTCACATTGCAAAAGAGTGCCTTAGCAATTGAGCTAGGGAATGGTCTGATACCGGGCTTTCTCTCTCTCTCCTCTTGGAGCTGTCCCATATTTTCATAAATAATTAGTCACTGGAACAGGGACTTGAACTTGGGTTTATACAACCAAGGTGGGTGCTGCAGCTATCAGGCTGTAGAGTCTTTCTACATTTTTTCCTCTCTACAAGTATTTCCTGGTCCAGTGACTACCACTGTCATCATGATAGACTATGAATTGCCACCTCTAGTTTTAGTATTGCAAAACAAAACCATGACTTAAGTCAGTTGTTCCCAAAATTGTTCCACCGTTTGTGCAGGGAAAGCCCTTGGCGGGCCGGTTTGTTTACCTGCCGCATCCGCAGGTTCGGCCGATCACGGCTCCCACTGGCCATGGTTCACCACTCCGGGGCAATGAAAGCCACTGGAAGCAGCGGCCAGAACGTCCCTCAGCCCGCGCTGCTTCCAGCAGCTCCCATTGGCCTGAAGCAGCAAACTGCAGCCAGTGGGAGCCGCGACTGGCTAAATCTGCGGATGCGGCAGGTAGACAAACCGGCCTGCCAGGAGCTTTCCCTGCACAAGCGGCGGAACAAGTTTCCGAACCACTGTTCTAAAGAACTATATTATTTTTTCAAAAGGTAACATAATTAATCTAAATTTCATAATGTCCTGCCAGATTCAAAGTTATTCTTTGAATTGTGTGGTTCAGAATGATATAATGCGTTAGTTAACCAATGTAAAAATTAAATCTTGGAAACACTTGCAACTTAGTTTCTGCATAGAAGCTTTTTAGATTGTGGGCTCGCTGGAGAGGGATTTTTTTCTTTTATGTTTTGTCTGCACTAACCATATTGAGAGTATTATCAGAAGCAAATAATGATAAGAGGAAAAAAGACTATATGCAGTGTGAATGTACTTAAAGTTTAAAAAAAAAAAACCCTTCCATTAATCTCATTGAGTATAGTGCACATACTGACTACAGAATTGGGTTTCATATGGGGCAAGCAACTGGGGAAAAACCTTTTGAAATCCCACATGGTGTATATAAAATTTTTACCAGTGAAGAGTAAATATAGCTTTGATATGCTTACTTATATTATTTGGTTACCAATGCTATTATAATATTGAATGGGATTTTCAGATTAGTTCTGGTTTTCATAACCGTCAGTATCAAGGTAGTTTCATAATGGCTTTAATCTGTATTAATCTTTTCATTGAAGTTTGGAAATAGCAATGGTATAGCCAGAAGGTCTCTACAGTTACATTTTAAGTTTTATTATGTTTTGTTAATCATGCAGAAACTGTATCCATTATGCAAGTATTTTTTCTACCAAGACCTTGATCCAAAGCCCACTAAAATGAATGAGACTTTCCTTTGACTTCAGCAGTCTTTGGATCAGACCTTCATCCACCTAGTTGAACCCATAGGTACTCTGAAATTCTGGCTGTGTTGAAGTGACAAAACTCCCATTGGATGTTGCCATCCCAATATGCAGTCTCTCATGTATAGCCCTTTTTTTCTGGTATAGAAGAGGACTAAAGAAGCAGAGCTGATGCTACTACTGGTTGATTGTATTTAATTTGCCATATTACAGTTTGGATTTACAAGAGGTTTAGGCGAGGGGGGAAAACAACGATTACAAATGAAAAGAATAAAGTTGTGTATGCTGTATGTTGTGTTTTCATGTTACTGAAGGGAGATAAGGTATGTGTTTGTTCAGACTGTGTCTGTGTTTTATAGGACAATATTGGAACCAGGAAAACTTTAAGGACAACTTTAGCAAAAAATAAAAATCTGCTTAAGCAGACAGTAGAGGCTTCCACAGCATGGAGACTGGACATATTTTTTTTACACTTGAATTCTTAGAAATATAGGAGTATACCATATCTGAAATATTGATCTCTCTAAACTGGAGTCATCAGATGTATTATATTGTTTCACTGTCCTTGAAGATTTTTCTGGGGTTTTGATGACAGCTTTTTCACATTTTGGATCTTTAGTTGTACAAATTATCCACAAATGTATGCAAAACCTTAGTCCATCTAAGAGATACGATACAGCACATTAAAATGTAAATGCACGCACCTAGAAACCCTTGAACACCTAAACTCCTAACTTTTTATTAAACTGAGTACTGTTAAAGTAAAACTAATGAAAATAAGAAATAATGTGCATGAAATTTGTGCCAGAGCTCTGAATGTATACAATGTTAATGAAGGTTTTAATTAATACTTGCACATGAAACCAAGAGTAGGCAGAATAAAGCCCTTGCCATTAGTTTCCCCACCTATGTTTCTGTATCCTAATGAAAGCGGTGTTAATATTTAAAGCTGCATTTAAAGCCCCAAGTGTATAGGCAGTCTATCTAGTTAAAAAAAGACATGGCCTTTCTATCAAGCACAGCTATTTGGATAAAAGGATAAATGTCAGACTAATAAAAGCCAAGGACAAAATGCTGCAATTTGCAGCTTAATTGAACATTTAAAATGTAACGTTATAGTCTGATAAAGTTTAAAAAAAAAACAGCAAGACACTGGGCCCATATCTAGGTACTTTAGACAAATATCTGCTCATTTCACTACAAATATTTTCTTGAACTGATTTTTCTTTTGTTAAATATTGTTATATGGTAGCTCCAGGTTATTCATGTGACATGGGACAATAACAAATCAAGCAATATGCTCCTGTTAAAGGAATGAAGTATTTCTATCGAGCAAGCCTGATTCATTTAGAATTTTTCCACCCATGTGATGGGGCCTGACCTAATCATTATGCTTTATAGAAGGAACTGTGGGGAATATGTGTTCCACCATGTTCCCTTTTAACAGATTAATTAAAACTAGTAAAGGAAAAGTAATGAATTCAATTATTTTCTTTAGAATGATGGATGTTTGAGCTCTGTTTCATACTAGAAAATCACTGGAAAACAGCTGAGTAGAAACAGAGTTCTCTACCTGTTTTCAACACATCCAGCTACAGGAGGCTTGTGGCTCCCAGAATTTACAACTAAAGCAGATATGCCTTTAACTGCCACGGATCTGCTTCATCATATGTAGCAATCAGACAGAGCCATGGAATAAGTTACCTCACACTGAGCTGTGATGTTGGATTATGATGTTCTTATTTTGACATTGCATCAGTATATAATGATATCTCCTTCTTCCTTCTCTCCTCTCCCTTGCTACAGAGAGGTGTGGGAGGGGCAGCAGTAGGATTATCTTTCTCTTTCTTCCCCTTTTAACTAGTGACCCTGTTCTATTTCTCTTGCCCCATTTCCTGGTTATAAGTTCCAAATATTTATCTTTGCAGAGAAGGGAAGTTGAAGAAGAAATATATCCCTGTGGCTTCTGTGTTCACAGGACCATTTGATGAGTCTTCTCTACCTTGCCTAATGCAGTGATTCACAAACTGTGGCTTGTGAACCACTGGTGATACATGAGTTTGTTGGAAGTAGAATGCCAAAAGCTCAAAAAACAATTAAATTTCAAATACACAGGGCTGGGAGCCAGAAGCACACAGGGAATTCCCTCTTGTGGGAGAGGTCAACTGGGTGCAGTGGATTAAAACCTGGATACCAGACTAAAGAGAACCACCTGGCTTTTCACGTTCAGAGCAGTTGGGTGGCTGCAATCTGAGAGACGTCTCCCAGAAAGGCTAGCCCTTGTGCATGTGCCCAACATTGCAAGCATCCAGGGGCACTGCTTGGGAGTGGGACAGAAGCTGCAGCTGAGTAAGAGGCCTCCTGAAGCTGCGTGATGCCCAGGTATAAGCCCCCCACTTCCTTCCAAGAGTCCCCCCCACCTCCTAACCCTCTACTCCCATCTGCTGTGAATGAGCCCTGCCCTCCAACAATATTCTCTACTTTCTACCCATATGTCCTTTCACTTCCCTCCCTCCCCCCGCAACTCTCCCAAACAAGCTCCCTTCTCTTCTAATTTCCTCCAGCCAGATCTCCACCAATCAGACCTGCATTAACTGAGCATGCACCCGTACATTCCAGGGATGCAGCCCACACCTTGGTTCCACAAAACTAGTGTATTCATACTCGCTCATCTAAATGCTTTGGCAAGCGCGTCCTTGTTTTATTTGTAAGCTGTTTTGTATTTGTGAATATAATTGTGATCCTCAACTGGGTAAGTTGCAAACTAGCCGTAACTTCAAAAGAAAATTTACAGAAACCCAACAAAGACCTGTTGATAAAAGAAGCGGTAGTGTGGATCAAGACCTCAGTGAAAAAACTGGAGAGATTTCAGGCACTGTTGGTTGGGTATCTGCTATAAATAATAAACAGCACAAAATTGTTGGAAGGCCTGGCCCCAGCTATGTATCATTTGGATTTACTTTTGAGTGGTGAATAAAGTAAAGCAGTGTCTCAGTGCATCAGCTGCTATCATTCAGTGAACCCTTTCCTACTTCAATGTCACCTCAATACAAAGCACAGTTCTTTAAAAGATAAACTCAATTTTTAAAGAAAAAGCTAAGTGAACTGAAGGAAAATCATATATATATATATATATATATATATATATATATATCCACAGTCCCCTCATACGTTTCATATATCCCCTCTCATTAGGTCTACTGTTGTAGTNATATATATATATATATATATATATCTGCATTAATGTGAAGCCACTACAAGCATCATATCATGTAAGCTTGAAGATTGATAAGACTGTGATTGATCAGACTCATACAATTGGCAAGAATCTAGCGTTACGTTTTGGCAAACAACATCATCAATTTGGGGGGAAAACACTGCAAAACAGCTTGACATAATTTCTTTATCTAATAACAGTGTGTCAAGAACAATTGGGGAGACATGGCTTCTCAAGTAAAGGAAAAGCTGAGAGAAGTATCAAATAAAATAAGTTCTTTTCACTTAAATTCTGTCAAAGCTATGTCAATTATATCACTAATTTTGCTCAGCTTCTTACCTATGAAAGATATGAATCAGAAATAACAATTAAAGAAGAGTTCTTGTTATGTGATGCTCTATAACGATGTACAATGGCAGAAGAAACTTTTAACCCTCTGAATGAGTTTATTACAGAAAATGAACTAAAGTAGCAAAACTGCCTGGTGTACACTCTCATGGAAAGTGAGAAATGATTGGAAGAGTTGGCAGTGTTTTGGCAAAACTTAAAGAAATGGTGCCTAATGCTAACTTCACTCATTGCAGTATTCATTGAGAGGCACCAGTTGACAGAAAAATGCGTTTTAATCTGAAAATAATTTTGGATCAGTTTGTAAAGGTGGTCAGTATTTAATGAAGCACAAGCACTGAGCTGACTCTTATTTTCAGTTTGAGGCAATGAAACAGAAAGTGATCTTGAAAACTTCTCTGTAAAGAAGTGAGATGGCTATCTCATGGGAAGTTGTTGACTTACCTCTTAAACTCATACCTGGGAACAGAGTTCATTCATAGTGATTTTCATTTTGAATTTGCTGATTGCTTTATGGATGAGTTATTGCTGCCAGGACTAGCCTATTTAGTTGACTTGTTCATGCATCACAATGAGCAGAATGGCAGTTTAGAGGGACTAAAACTGTGTTTTTTCATATTCATGACAAAACAAGGGCAGTTATGAAGATTATAGCATGCAAAGGAGAAAAGAAAAACTGCCAGTCATTCCCAAGCTTGTAAAATTTCCTTATAAAAAATTATTTAAAATATTGCCTGAATTTGGACACCAAGTATAATGAATACTTTTGTAACAAATGAGAACTGGATCAGGGTCCCATTTTCAATAGAAGACCCTCTCAGATGGCTTATCGGCAAAGGAAGAGTTCATTGAACTGTCCTGTGATGGTGGACTCAAGCTCAAATTCAAAGACTGTTGAGATGGAGAGAAAAGTTACAGCCTCAGATCAGCCAGAGCTTTGAAATTTTAGTTGCCCTTCAGCACTACATATCTCTGTAAGACTGGTTTTTCTACCCTAATCACCACTAAAATAAAATACAGGCTGAATCTTAATGCAGTACTGGAATTTTAGCTGAAGCGCAACAATATCTCAAATGACCTAAAGTAACTAAGTACGTGAAGTAAACATACTCTTTTCATTTAATGGCACTTTTTCATTTTCTTTGAGAGCTACTCAACGTTTTCTATTTTTCTGGATCTAATTTTGTAAAAAGGGAAGCAAAGCAAGCTTTGGCATGTTCAACAATAATCCAGATCAGAATTAGCAAGAATTTTTTATTTAAATTAGACAAATTTTAAAAAATCAAGCCATTCATGTAGTTTAGTGGTATACCAAAATATATCAAGACGTAGTTTATGGCATATTAAATGTTTCCTGTAATCTGAGCAACATGAAAGACACAAAAACGGCTTTTTCATTGTGTTTCTTTTTGATTCACTCCCTAACAACCTGAGATATTTCAAACGGATGATATTATTGAATATTTTAGGCTTCCTTAGGCATGTGTTGTACTATAGAGTACAGAAATACTTATTTTAAGGCTGTTAAGCCCTAAAATAAATGTTGCACAAAAAGGATAAACGTGCATGTGGTACTTAAAGCATCAGTGTTTTAAGAAGGTTGTATGTGAACCAATAAAATTTTGGGACTGCTGTCCTAATGCATATATGTCCTGGACAGCTGAAGTGAGACGCTAGATTTCTGGACACCTTCACAACCCCGGAAGATCTGCTTTGTGGCTGAAAAGCTGTGTTTAAAATCATTGATCTAAAATGCCCAGGTTCTCTTATGTATTGGGGTGTGAGCCTCCTACATATGTATGTATCACATAGGGTCTGACTCAAAGCCCACTGAAGCCAATACAAACCTTTCTATGGACTTCAGGGGATTCTGGATGAGGCCCAAACAGGGTAAAATTTCCTAGTACTAATAAAGAAAAAAATTTCAAAAGTGGCCACTGACTTGTGGTGCTTCATTATTTTGGTCCAAACTTCAGATGGCTTGGACTGGATTTGCGGAGGTGCTGAGTGCTTGCATGTCCTATTGATGTCAATTGACTCTGTGGGTTTGCAGAACTTCTAAAGATCAGGCCCAACTTGTTCAAAGTTGGGCATCCAAATATTGAGGCACCTTAAATGAATGGCCGTATTTGAAAGTTCAGGCCATCTGGCTTTAGAATGTTCTGGTTAATTAATATTACATATATTAGAACTATCCACAATAGCTTTTGTAGCTCCATTAAAACTCTTGGAAAGTTTTGGTTTCTTTATCCATGAATTCTTAAGACTCAGCTTTAACATAACCCTTCAGAAATGCTAGAAAATGGTTGAAAATACCGCTATTATTCTGCAGACCTTTACTGATGTAACCCTTATTCATGCAAGGAGTTCCATTGAAAGTCAGAGTCTACCTGCATGAATAAGCATTATAGGTTTGGGTCTTAGTGTTTAGTACTTTGTTTTAACGACTAAAGTCATGTTTCTAAATGGATACCTTGAGATACTTAATATCTACACAGGCTGGAATGAAATGATCCATTGTGCACACTTAGCCTTTTCAGACCAGGTTGCTTCTCTGAAATTACTTGTGATAAGTTGATAAATTTGATGTTTCACAGGGCACTGACATTCCAGTTTGCATTCTGTTGTTGTATCTTCAGTCATTTCTCTCTCTTCCCTCCCCCATCTTTCCTGGTAATTTTAGTCTATTGAAACACCTTTCATTCTACTAGCAGTAATATGAATTAATCTTGAACCATCAATATTCAGTTGTACATCAAGTCAAAGTGAGAGTACTGCTAAGCAATTATTATTAACAGTAAACGATCAGAAGACAATTCACATGAGAGAAAGTTCTGATTTTGTGCAATATTCTGTATATCATGAACAATCTAAAATCATTCTTCAATCTCTCTGCCCCCTGTGAGTTGCTTGTGGCTTTTCAGGGTGATATGATGGAGTAGTTTCCTTGCTCACTTTAACACAGAGTCTATGATTGTATTCTTCCCTCAGGGTCCCAAGGCATCCTCACAGCTATAGGACACAACCTACTGCTGTGTTTTTTAAACCAAATTGTATTGCTTAGAGCTTTTTTATGCATCTTTTGCTAAAGATCTGATTTGACATGCAATACTTAGTCGTTCTTAGCTGTGAGCAGAGTTCTGTTTTATTTCCTCGTGAGTCATCTTTTCCATAAGAAACCTTCCCCTATGGGTGGCATGTATGGTTATTCACAAAAATCACAGACTTTCTTCCTCCATTAAAGTAGAAGGTGGTGATTTATATCTTCTTTGGGGGTTCCTGTTAAATGCATTATGCTGCCTGATTAGAATAAAAGTGTTTTGATTTGGCTGACTGAATGAGATGAGTTAAGGACAAGGAATTTCATATATTGCCTTAATAGTTGTGAATGTAACTGCTTCATTCTAAGACTGAATTGAGACTGCATAAACTTTTGTATGGGTCATTGCTGCTATATCTGTAAAATGTCTGTTTCTTAGAGCAGTTAGTACATTTTCAGCCGGGGTGTTCATAGGGCTTTTTTATAATGGTCAGAACAGAGACAGCCTGAGCCTAAAAACTGCTTCTAGCAGCACTGGGATATTATGGGAGGACTGTGTGGCTCACGGTAGTGACTATGGGAGCTTTTCATCCATCAGCGTTGCTTCGGCTCTGTCTCAGGTCTTTAGTGACTAAAGTTGTAACCATCTGATGGCCATGCAGAAGCATGTGCAAAACATGTGTTGGTGTTCCTCAGCAATTTCCATTGGAAAAATGTGCACATCACAACTCTTCTCATACTTTTTGAGGAATGGTCTCAGCAGAGGGGCATGGACATAGGGACTGATCATTAATTCCAATTCAAGTGCTGCCGACCTGGTATCTTTCATGACCTCCATGTTCACTTGAATTTTAAGTAGTCACTTGCGTTCATACTTGAGACTGCTGATTACTCAAACCTAGTTATCCAGATACCCATTTACCATGCAATCATAATTTTCACTAACTGGTCTAACAAAAGAACTGCAGATACACTGATGCAGTCTATATTTAAATAACTTAAATACACACAATGTAGGGACTGCTGTAGGCATCAACAGAGAAGTAGCCCAGTGTGAAAAGGCAGAGGAGATAATTTCATTCCAGTTTGTGTAGACCGGGGGTCTCAAACTCAATTTACCTTAGGGCCAGTGCCGGTCCTCAAATCTTCCCAGCGGGCCAATAATATCACTGTGTTCAGAAAATTAAATTTTTACGTTGCATGTTTTATTTCAGGTTTCTTAGAAATAATAAAACTGTCATATAACTTTATACAATTCTTCTCCTGCCAGAGAGTTTTTAGTTTGTTATGTTTGGCCTCAGAGGATGAGCAGTTGAAACCTTCAGGGTTGCAGCAAGGCATGTATCAGATAGTTGTTTGGTATTTTAACTTGTTTATATGCATTGTGGAAAAAAGTGACGCTGCCTCCATGGCTGACTCTGCCTGGCAACTAATGATGCTGCCTCCATGGCTGACTCTGCCCAGTGACTAGTGATGCTATCTCTGTCTCCAGCCAATGGCAGCTGTGGGGGGCGGCGCCTGCAGCAGCATTGCCAGCAGCGTGGCTGCATGGATTTCTCCTCTGCAGGCCACAGTGGGGAGGTTCTTGGGCCACAAATGGGCCGGGAGTTTGAGACCACTGGTGTAGACATTTCTCTACCTCCTCTCTCTTCTCTCCTTTGTGTTTGTTATCAGCAATATTTGGAATAGGGGAGAGTTGCTCCTCTATCCTTGTGTGGGTCAGGTCCTGAGTTCTTTTTCTTGACACCTTGTGCCTCCACTCAAAGTGACTCTTTAGTGTGTCAGACACACAGGGATGCTGACCCTTGAGAAATCAATTATTATACCACAAGCTGGCAAGGAATGTAAAGCCCACGGGAGGAAAAATGAGAATAGAACAAACACCAAACAAAAAATACTACTCCAAAATAACAGTGTAACTGGGAGGGTGAGGAGGAATTTACAGGGAAATAGGACCTGAGGAAGGAAGGTATTAAGGTTTATTAATAATCTGTAAATAAGTCAAATCCCTGGCACCTTTCTGAGGCAGATGACATGGTGGAGGTTGTCTCCTCCAAGGGAGTGTTGCAGGTCTAGGGTATTGGCTAGCTTTTTCTAGGTGGGGCAGGGTCCTCTCCTGACTCCAGCTGTGTTTGCTGGTGTCCCTAGTCTGGCATCTTTCTGGGATCTCAGGTAGTTCTTGGTTGCTAATACCAGGTTGGAGCTCTATTTCTCCCTTTGGTGCTCCCCCAGCTCCAAGATGCTAGTCACTGCAGTGCTGGAGCTGCCTGATCCATGCACCTAAAATCTCAGAGACGTGCCAAAAAAAACTTTCTTTAAAGGAAGAGAGAATTCAGCGATGACTCCCTAAGCCATGAGGGCGCTCTTCCAGTTTCCAAACTCAAAACCTCTTTCTTTGTGTAAAACGAGGCTGCCTCTTGCCCTGTTAACTTGCTGGGGACTGTGCAGCCCTGGCTTGTCATTGGTCCAGTGTGCTGCTTGTTGAGATCACCCCAGGCAGAAGGCTCCTTATTGGCCCCATAAGGTGTGTCTGTTTTCTTCTGTCCCCACCTCTGACCACAAGCCTTCTGGAAATGGAGTCAGAGTGCTTTTGATATCCATCTTATTTGTAGTCTTTTTGGTAGTGCCTCATAGAGGCTCAGACCGGAGCTCCGGAAGGTGGTGGATTTCAAGTAGGGGGTTGCATTACATTTTGAGTGCATATGGAAATTACTATAAATTAAATTAGAGTGCTAGAAATGTACTACATCCTATTTCCAGGGAATCACCCTTGAAGACCAACCCTAGACTTTCTGAAGCACTCTGAATTTTCCTCAGGGGTCCCCCATCCAACTGTATAACTGACCAATACTGCTCAGATTGTGAGAGCTACATAAATCTTACCCTGATATAACATAGCTGCAGGGGATAACTCAAGCAAATACCAAGAGCTAAAGCAGTGAGCAAGATGCATTGAACTGGTTCTTTAATACATTGCTTAGAAACCTTGTTTTTTTCCCCACTAACAGCTTAATAATTTAAACCATAATCTGAAAAGAGCTAGTCTTCCCTTAAATTGCTTGTTTGGTTATAGTTAGAATAATTGACCTACTTTTCAGCACATTTCCTTGGGTACTGAGCTATCATTTGAACTCCCAGAAAACTAATTAAATTCATCTATCCAAAAAGTCCTTCAAAAAACAAAATACCTTTATTCTAAAAAAGTACCCTTTGATTTATTGAAGCTATATTTGCATATTAACCCAGGTAATAGCTCTAGAGACATACTATAGCAACCCTTACACCTGCTGGCCATCACTTAGTCATGCATGTTGTGCCACTGACTCTTCACCAACATTAGTCACAGTTGCCCAGTTGAACTCTGAGTGTAAAATTTTGGTGAATGCTGCAGAGTTTGCATAAATAGGCTTGTCTCTATGGAACTATATTGAGGATTGAAAGATGGATTTTTGTCAAGGGGCTTTCTAGACAGCAGACTCCTTTGCTGCACAGCCCTCATTTATTCCAAGAGCAGGTCAATCCTGTTGAAGTGAAGGAAGCAGAGTTCCTGTGGGATAAAATAGTATCTGATCCTGTAATGAAACCGCTGTATCATAATGTATAAACATAAGGGGGCTGAGTTAAGGTTGCACATGCAAAATTCTGTTTTTTCCTAACTTGAGTGCCTGACTTCTCAACCTTAATAATGTTCTAAGATAGATTTTTGTGTGTAATATGTATATATATAACAAGAGATTGAGGTTCTCCACAGTACCATATATAACAATAAGTAAACAACTAAATGCCTTTGGATTTTAATATCCTCTTCTGCAGACCTTAGAGGCATAGGTGTAAGCAGGCATATCCCATGTTCAAAACAGTTTTAATTTCCTGGTGATAATATTTCTTAGGATCTAGTAGTATTTTTATGGTACTTCAGCAGGCCCTTTATTAAAATATAGCTAGATCTTTAGATCTAACTGCTGCACCCACTCTTAGCGAACATACCTGTTAGTGACGCTTGTCTTGTGAGATTAAAGACCTCACTGTGGGCTGGGCAACAGTTTAAGAAGGTGTGTTCAGATTGTAAATTGCTAGCTACTTCGCTGCTCTGAGGTAAACAACATAACCAGACATATATTTAAATGTGTGTGTGTGTGTGTGTCTAATACGTTTAATTTTTGCAGGTGCTCAGATACCAGAGTAGTCGGCAACCTTAGAAAAACCCAGGTAGATCGGAACAGGCAGGATGGTTCTAGGAACCTTCTTCTCAGCCATTGTCATCCCAGCACATCCCACGATCTTACTACCCTTGCAATGCAAAGCTGTTGTTTCGTAAATCAGAGTGAGTTTGGATTCTCTTATGTTTTTAATATGCATAGAGGGTCAAATTCAAACATGATGGAAGTGAGTGCACATCCATTGCAAGTGAACTGAGTTGCACATTTACATGTCAAGTCTGAATTTAGATTGTATTGTTTGGTTTTTACTCACGAAAGCTCATGCTCCAATACATCTGTTAGTCTATAAGGTGCCACAGGACTCTTTGCTGCGATTTCAATATATAATACGCTAACAAAGTGGCCATCGTAGGCTCTGATTCAGGAAAGCATCCTTACTTGGACAAGCACTTCAACATGTGCTGAAAGCTAAGCACAACTTAAGTGCTTTCTTGTATTGAGATGGACTTAAGCAAGTGCTTAAGTATTTTCCTGATTCAGGGATCGAAGTCTTTTGCTATCAGTTAAAAACAGTCACAGGAAAAATTAATCCAGCAAAGCAGATACTTCTGACTCCTAAACTAGAAAATAATTTACCAAGTATGAAATCAACCCAACCAATAAGCCCCTTTTCACCAACACCAGTATTTTGACTCATGAACTGAGGGTATGTCTACACTACAAAATTAGGTCGATTTAATGGAAGTCGTTTTTTAGAAAGCGATTTGGTACAGTTGATTGTGTGTGTCCCCACTAAGCGCATTAAGTTGGTGGTGTGCATCCACAGTACCGAGGTTAGCGTCGACTTTCAGAGTGTTGCACTGTGGGAGCTATCTCACAGTTCCCGCAGTCTCCGCCACCCATTGGAATTCTGGGTTGAGCTCCCAATGTCTGATGGGGCAAAAACATTGTCATCAGTGGTTCTGGGTACATGTTTTCAGGCCCTCCTCCCTCCGAGAAAGCAATGGCAAAAAATCATTTCTCAACTTTTTTCCTGGGTTACAGGAAATGCAGACGACATACCACGGCAAGTATGGAGCCCGCTCAGCCTACTGTCACCATACATCTCCTGGGTGCTGCTGGCAGATGCAGTATTGCAGTGCTACACAGCAGCATCCCCTTGCCTTGTCTTGCCTTGCCGATGGCAGACGGTACAATACAACTGCTAACAGTCATCGTCGTCATCCCATGGGTGCTCCTGGCCGACCTCGGTTAGGTTGATCAGGGGTACCTGGGCAGACACGGGTGCTCTGGCTGACCTTGGTGAGATCGGTTGAGGGTGTCTGGACAAAAATGGGAATGACTCCAGGTCATTCTCTGGTTTAAGTTTTGTCTAATAGAGATTCAGTCCTGCCTGGAATATCATGCCAGCTGGAGGCTTCTGCCTCAGGCTGCTCTCCCAGTCGGCAGCACTGCGCAGTCGCATGTACCCCAGTCTACCCCTTGCTCCCATGGCTCTTGAAGCCTGGACGGTAGTAAGGAGCAGTTCAACTATAGACTGAGCAAGGGCATAATGGTGGTAGAATGTGTCTCTGGATGTTTAAAAGCTCGCTGGCACAGTTTACTGACTCGGTTAGACTTCAGCGAAACCAATATTCCCATCGTTATTACTGCTTGCTGTGTGCTCCACAATATCTGTGAGAGTAAGGGGGAGATGTTTATAGAGGGGTGGGAGGTTGAGGCAAATCTCTTGGCCCCTGATTATGCGCAGCCAGCACAGTTAGAATAGCACAGCAGAGCGAGCTGCGCATCAGAGAAGTTTTGAAAACCAGTTTCATGACTGACCAGGCTATGGTGCGAAAGTTCTGTTTGTTTCTCCTTGATGAAAACCCGTCCCCTTGGTTCACTCTACTTCCCTGTAAGCCAACTGCCCTCCCCTCCCCCCTTTGATCTCTGCTTGCAGAGGCAATAAAGTCATTGATGTTTCAAATTCATGCATTCTTTATTAATTCGTCACACAAATGGGAGGATAACTGCCAAGGTAGCCCGGGAGGGGTGGGGTTGGAGGGAAGCACAGGGGTGGGGTAGTTGTAGGGGAACTCCCTGGAATGGCATGCAGCTCATCATAGAAGAGGCGTGTCTGGGGCTCTGACCAAGAGTGGCCATTTGCCTCTCTGGTTCTGTGGTAGGCTAGCTTGAGCTCCTTAAGTTTCATATGGCACTGCTGTGGGTCTCTGTTATAGCCTCTGTCCTTCATGCCCTTGAAGATTTTTTCAGATATTCTGGCATTTTGTCTTTTGCAACAGAGTTTGTATAGCATGGATTCATCTTCCCATACAGCAATCAGATGCAGAACCTCCTGTTTGGTCCATGCTGGAGCTCATACAAAAGTTCGCAGGGCTTTTCCTGTCTATCTGGCCAGTGCAGCTGAGTTGAGAGTGCTCTCCAGAGCGATCACAATGGAGCACTCTGGGATAGCTCCTGGAGGCCAATACCGTCAAATTGCATCCACACTACCCCAAATTCAACCCAGCTAATCCCCTCATCGGGGAGGAGTACAGAAATCGATTTTAAGAGCCCTTTCAGTCGACAAAAATGGCTTCGTTGTGTGGATGGGGGCAGGGTTAAATCGTTCTAACACTGCTAAATTCGACCTAAACTCATAATATAGACCAGGGCTGAGGTGCAGTAAAAAGCCCTTTAAGCTCTATGGCTTAGATTCTCAAAGGTATTTAGGTGCTTAATTCCCACTGATTTCATGGGAGTTAGGTGCCTAAATACCTTTGAATAGCTGAGCCTTCACTAGATCACTAGGCAATACTAGTGTATTGTCCAGAAGTCTTTATCATTTGATAATGTCAAGTGAGTTGGCAGAATCAGTCCAAGTCCAATGAACAGGAGCGGGCTGTTAAGCTGACTGGCAATATCTCAATGGATGGCAGGGGGCTATGCAACCTTAACATCTACAGTCAGAAGGCAGTGTGACAAGAGTCACTCCAGAGAAGGGTGATGACTGGAGTCCTGAGACCTGGCTGGACACTCCTGGAATGGAGCATGTGGGGAGGGGACAGAGATGCAGTTACCCTGAAACTGTGATACCTATTATTTGAAGAAATGAACTTTTAATGCAGGCAATTCTAGTACATAACCCAAGTTCTTAGAAACCTAACTTCTTTAAAGAGACAAATAGCAAATAGCCTTAATGCGTGTCTATCAGGCATCTCCTTAGCCTGTTTAAAAGTTCTGCATCAACAAGTCAAAAAAGGCTATATAAATATAAGCATTGAGGGTATATGCATTCATTTTTTATTTTTAAGAAATACACATGCAATTTTGAACACCTTTGACCTAGAGGCAGGATATGGTTGGTTTTCTTCCTCCTCCCTATATGAACATATTCCTCTAATCCTAAAGATGATAAATAATTTATTTGGGGGAGTCTGATTAAAGCAGTAACATTTATACAATATTTAAAGTAATGATTGAATAATATCAACAAATTCTACTCCAACTTCCAGGAAAAAATAACACTGCAACACACTAGAAGTTTGCCATGCTCACTCTGCAGTAGATACTATTGAAGGAAGGGCATTGTTACTGGTTGGCAAGGATATACCTGCAGGACACGCATCTTATTCTTATTTGTGGAAAACCACAAGAGATCTCTCCTTCTGTAGTCAAATAAGGTGTTGTGAAAATATAGTGTTCCTTGTACCTGTGAGTTGTTGTAAAATGCAAGGGAGTTTTTACAACATTGTCTGAGAAAACAAGAACTAGAATAAATGTAATTATCAGTCATTGACATCAAGTAGTAGTAATCACTGGGTCCTCAGAAGGTTAAATATTCATTAACTTTTCTCAGTTTTCACAGTCTCTGGAATATTCAGCTTCGCTCAATATTTAATAATTCTACATGAGACAGATGGAATTCATGCTACACAAAAATTATTTAACTGTCTTCCACACTTGAAGAATCAAACGGTGATGGTAAGAACTGACAGTAAAGCATCTAAGGGATCAGAGCAGGAAAAGCTGAGGGGATATAGAAGTTTTGAATAAGACACAATAGAGAAAGTACAGTATGTTCCAGAAGCACAGAATGAGGGGAGAAGCAGAAAAGAACAGATGGTCTACTGGGTGAAAGGGCATTAAAGAAATGATGTAAAGAATTTTCCACAGATGGAGAAGACCATGCATAGCGCTCTTCATTATAGTGCACATGCAAGGTCCCTTGATTCATGAGGTAATTTCTGAAACCTTGGTTACTAGGAGCAGAAATTCTAATCTAAAAGTGGACAAGAACTGCTTGATGCATGTCTTCCAACCTCTCCAATTCTAAAATTCCATTTCCAAAAGCAGCTCCAGATAGAGCATTGGCAAATAATTATGATTACAAACTTATCTCTTGCTCACTCTTGTTCTCCTCATCAAGGATTTATTTTGAATATCTGACTCTAATTAATATTAATAGATTTTACATGTGCCAAACAGTGAACCTATAAAACACAGCATGAGATTTGCATAATAGATCATTCCTTGTCACCTTCTAGCCCAAGAAAGAGAAATCTGTATTATTTTTATGGATATTGCATATACCTGTGTTCATCTTATTCTGTCTAAATACAAGGAGTTAAATCAAAGGAGGCCTTATGGAGAATGTAAGGGAGCAAAAGCTAGAAATAAAACTGCAGAGAGAATACCAAAGGTACTTAAGAGACCTATCTACTTGGGTTCAGTCAGGTTAACAAATTTATTTTCTCAAGGCCAGAGCTTAGGATCAAAGGGACATTAAACCATTAAAACCCCCTGCCTAGAGAGGGAATGTGGGTGAGAAGCTGGCAGAAGCTCAGGGAAAGATACTGAGAGAGAGAAACTGATGGAGGGCTCTCTGTCCCACCTAGTAGGGACCCAGGACTGAGTGGAATTTCTCAGACTTGGCAAGGAAAGGATAAGATTAGGTAAGACAGACATGCAGGTCTTTTGTTGTTTTAACTTTTTCTCCCCTTGTTATGTTCATTTATGTGACTAAACAATATGTATGTTTAGGTAAAACTATTTGGAGTCATTTTAATCAGCTGCTGGGTACAGGTTCTCGAAGAGAAGTTTTCTTGCATCTTAAGATGCAAGTTGGGCATCTTAAGTTTATATGATGGGTAAACAAGCAGTGACTTGGACAACCCAGAGATTCAGTCCAGGAAGGCTTGGACTGCAGAATTCCACCCTTCAGCGAGAAGAAAGAAGCCAAGCCTGCCACATGAGGAGTGCACTTGAGAGGGACTACAAAGAGGTCTAAAACACAGCTCACCTTGTAACCATAATGCCCAATGTGGACAATCCAATTGAATCTTTTGCTACTGATTTCAGAACACTCTACTTGGAGAAAAGATAGCGTGAAACACAATGTGGCAACTAGAGCTGGGTAGGAACCAAATTTTCTGTTTCATAGGAACTTACATGATTTAAAAAAAATTGTTTTGAAACAGAACAAAAACAAAAAATATAAAAATTTCCTGCAAAACATATATTCTGAAAAAGATATTTCAGGTCAATTAAAACTTCTCATTTAGGAAAAAAATCAAAACTTTTGGTTCCGATGTTGATCTTATAAAACTTTTAAAAAAAATATCACTATTGAATTGGGAAATGCATCTAGTGGGGTCCCACAAGGCTTTGTCTTAGGTCGGTACTATTGAACATTTTCATCAATGACTTGGATAATGGAATGGAGACTATGCTTATAAAATTTGTGGATAACACCAAGCTGGGACGGGAGTTCAAGTACTTTGGAGGACAGGATTAGAATTGAGAAGGACCCTGAAATGTTAGGGAAATGGTTTGAAATCAACAAGTTGAAATTCAGTGAAGATAGTGCAGAGTACTGCACTTAGGAAGGAAAAATCAAATGTGCAACTACAAAATGGTGAATAACTGGCTAGACAACAATGTGCTGCAATTGCAAAGAAGGCTAATGTCAGTCTGGGGTGTATTAACAGGAGTATTGTAGGCACGACACAGGCGTAATTGTCCTGCTCCACTTGGCGCTGATGAGGCCTCAGGTGGAGTACTGTGTCCAATTTTGGGTGCCACGCTTTAGGAAAAATATGGACAAATTAGAGAGGGAGTCCAGAAAGGAGCAACATACACACACAAATTTTCAGAAAATCTGACCTATGATGAAAGGTTACAAAAGTGGATCTATCTTGGGAAAAGAAGACTGAGAGGGGACCTGATAAACCGTCTTCAAATATTTTAAGGGCTCTTTATAAAAAGGATGGTGATCAGTTGTTCTCTATGGTGATTTCAGGTGATTTCTTCTGTATTACTGATCCATCATTTTCAGATACCAGGACAACTAGATTACTTGATAATCTGTCAATGTGGGTCAGGTACTATACATTTCAGATATTCTCTATTGGCTGGAAAATCTTCTTTGAGAAGATACAGAATTTATAATATATAGTTTGGACCCCTGTCTGCAAATGTTTCTGTAATGTCTCTCCATGAATTTATGATGAGTTCACATTTTTATTTTGCAATCAGTTTGTGCTAAAACTGGAGCATCAGGGCACCTTTTTCTTGAGCTCTGTGAAATTATCTCTCAGAAAGAAGGCAGTGAATGTTGTGTTTTTGGGGCATAATATGTAGTTCTTTTTTCCCAGTGAAAGTTGTGGTAGCTTGGCTAATAAAATATATTCTGACATGATAGCAAAAATAAAAACCCCGTAGATTTGAAAATTTTCAACTTGAAAGTGCAACTGCAAAAAGATAACATCTCAAGTGTGGGGCTCGTGACTTGCATGTATGAGAGAGAAACTCTCAGAACTGGAATTCACGGGTTGCAATTATTTTCCCAAATGAGGAAAATCAAATCCTCAAAGCAAAAAATGGTGTAACAGACATTAAATTAAGAAGGAGAAATAGTCATCCTGTCGAATATCCAGGACCTTTCTGGTACCAGCTGCAATACTTCCACACAGATACGGCTATTGCAAGTTTTATATCCACAGATACTTCTATCCTCTCTTTAGTTTGATGCTATTATCCCACTTCCAATCAAGAAAAAAAACATGGGTCAGAAACCTCTATTCACAGTTCTATTTCCCTGCATCTTAGTATATGAAAGAAATTGCTTTTTGAGCTGTGCAACAAACTGGAGAAATTAAGTACAAAGATTTTTTTCTGGGATTTTCCCCTGATAACTCACCTCTTCTGGTGAAAAGACACAGAACTTTTATTGATGTAAAAATGCCTTTGTGCTTTTGGGCTTTGTTAATACTGTTTTGTTCCTAGTGAAGTTGAAAAATTGATATTGGATGAGGTACTTACACTTTTACTACATCTAAAGATGTTATGCTGTATATGGAACATATAACTTCAGGTACAGATACTGAAGTTGAGCAAACTAACACCACCTTGACAGTAGACTAGTACAAGCCAAGATTCAGGAAGATATTTAAGCACGTGGTTACATCCATCTCTATACAAGAAAGCACTGAAGACGTATGCTTAAGTCCCATTGACTTCAATAGGATTTCCACATGCCTGAGTGCTGAAAAAGAACAGAATGCTTTCCTGAATTTGAGCCATAAAGAATGGAAAGTCTCTGAAGAAGATAATTTTTGAAGAAATTGTTTAATACGTAGTTCTATGTTTTGTCAGAATGTTACTTATAGCAGAATGCTACTTTCTGTATTCAGCTTCCAGTTGTACATAGGCTCTTTAATTTTGATTGAAACATGTCTTGGTTTTCTCTTTTTTGCTTTTTATTTCTTATGCTATGCCTATCTCAGAGTCCAGCACTAGATGTGATCATGTAGTCTGCACATACTTGGTGAAATTAGGTAGACTGGAAGGAATTTATCCAGAAAGATGAGTCTGGATGCTTTCATTGTGTTTGTCAGGATAATGCATTCCACAGTGGTATATTTCACTGTAATACACTGCTTTATATTTAATTTTGATTGTGCAAGCTGGCTCTGAATTTGCGATTAATATTATTTCTTTCATGATATTTTGCAAGATATGTCATATAGACTTCAAATTAGGAAAGCACTTTTGGACATGTTCCTTAGCCATCCTCATTCGAGAAAGCCTTTAACCATGTACTTAATTTTCAGTCCTTGCATAAGTACCATTAATTTCAATGAGACTGGAGCATAAATAAGTAAATACTTAAGGATTTTCCTGAATAGGAATTCAGGGTCATAATGAGTGCCAAAGTACAAGTATTATTTTTTATTTTATTTATTCCAGCAGTGCCCCAATCAGAATCAGTGTCCATTGTGATAGGCACTGAAGACGTACATAAACAGTCTCTGCTCTAGAGAGTTTACAATCCAAATAGACAAGGCAGACAAAAGGAGGGAGGGAAGAGATGTAGTATACAAGAAAGTAGTCAGAATAGAGAATAGTGACTAGCTGATTTCCACTGAAGTACGGGGTTGAAATCCTGGCCACATTGAAATCAATGGCAAAACTCCCAACAGCTTCAATAGAGTCAAGATTTTAATTTGTTAATTTTGTGAAAGGGTGTGAGTTGTATAATAGGTAAGGTGACCATATGTCCTGTTTTGGCTGGGACAGTCCCTTCTTTAAGCCCTGTCCCAGCTGTCCTGACTTTTTGGCAAAAGAGGGAATTTGTCCCATTTGCTCTTGCCATCTGATCAAATTGGCAAGAGAAAATGGAACAAATGCCCACTTTTGTCAAAGGTGCAGTGTGGAGAAATGTGCGGGAGGTAAGTGGAGATGCCAACCTCGCGCAGAGGGGAGGTTGGGCTGGAGGTGGGGGAACAAGGGTTCCAGTGCATGGAGGTAAGACAGAGTTCCATCAACCAGCGACAGCCTCAATGCAGGGGGGGAAGGGTGCAGCAGAATTCCAGTGACAGCTTTGAGTGAGGGGCTGGCAGGTTTCGAGCGACCAGTGATCACCTCGAGTAGAGGCCAGCATGATTTGAATGACTGGTAACTATCTGGGGGAGTGGACGCCTCGGTTGAGCAGCTGGGGCCAGCCCCGTGGGGGAGGGGAGGAAGCTTGGGCAAACTTCGGGGGGGCTGGGCAAGCACTGCGCAGCACCCCATTTTCCCTTTGGAAAGTATGGTCACCCTAATAATGGCGTACCAGTGAATGAAACGGGAGAGGATGTAGGGAGAGAAATAGACTGATGGACTGATGGTCATAGAGAGAGAAGTGGTGTACAGCAAGGTTGGGTGTGCTTTTAAAGCAAAGCAATGAGCCCCCCAAAAGTCAAAGTGTAGATAAAATATTTACCCAGTAACCACGGTACTCTTTGAGGGTTGTGTTTTTCAAAGATGTTTTATGACGACCTTTGTTTTATGAATCCTTCTAGTAAAAGGCACAATCTTAAAATGTAAAGGAATAGCAGATACGTTATGCATGAATTATGATGTAAACTTGGATCTTCTCTTAATTTTTAAATACTCATAGAAGAGAAGAATTGATTTAACAAAAAATTGAGGATATGTTTCCAGTCGAGTTTCACAGCATAAATTATCATAATCAAAATACGCCAAAAAGTTATATGTTGTGGATCAGAAGAGAATTAAAACTAATAGTGATAGACTGGTATTGCGCAACCCTCTCTCCTATGATCTGAGTCCTATGTTCTTTCAATAGTTCTCATACCCCTGGTCACTAAGGGGGTTGAACCACATCACCCATCTGCCCAGTATTCTGTCTGAAACTAGAATGCAAGCATGCCATTTTTAAACATTATCCATGTATACAGTGTCATTGTCTTATGACACACCTCACAACGCAATAACATTGTGTCCCTTCATGATGTTTTGAGATACTTTTAATGTCCTGTAAAGTGAATTTTTAATTGATTTGCTAGTATTCACTTCTTTACTTTTAATGTTGCTTTCTTCATTACGATTGACAGGAAACTTGGTTTGCAAAGGACATTTACTAAAGAAATTGTGGAGTGCAGACTCACTGAAAGCCTCGTCCTGCACATCCTTACATATAATCCCACTGAAATAAATGAGACTATTTCCATGATTAAAGATTTGCGAGAATAAGTCCTATTATTATTCTAGAGCAGAGGTCCTCAGACTTTGTGAAATCAACAGCTGTATTGGTAAAGTAAACAAAGCCGGAAAGCTTTGGCACATGTACGTGACTATTTAGTTCATGGCAAGCTGGAGTTTGAATCTATCTCTCTACCCCTTCCCCCCCACCCCACTATCCTGCTGTGCTTTAACTGTCCATGTCCACCCTGCTGATGTGCATGAACTGTGTGAGAGGATTAAAGTGCATTAATGAACCATTAATGTGTGTCAGCACGGACAGTTAGTGCATGTCAGGCTAGCGTGGGATAGATTCACATCCTAGCTTGCCGCAAACTAAACCTTCCTTACTTGCATGTAAAATGTCTTGTCTTTTTTCAAAGTAAAACAGATACTCTTGGGTACAGATCCTCAGATCCTCCCTTGGCAATTTGCACCAGTGTTGGATTTGCCCCATAGCCAATAATATTTGCACATATTGTTGTCTTCCTTCATAGATGAATGAAATTTAATTCTTGTCTCAGTTCACTTCAATAAAAAGCCTGCATTGAGCTCATCAGCCTTGTCTTAACCCTGCAATTGCAGAGAGAGGTCATCCACAAGTTACATTATAGGACACCAGCAGTCACATTTGGCAACACTCTGGGCCTTTCTGTTTCAGGGGATTTTTGTTTTAAATGGTGGGCAGTTGAAGTATTTCCACTTTTCCTGACAACCTGAATATCCATTTTAATATTGTCATTGTTTTTCCTGAGGTTCTGCCAAGAAGTTGGCACTCACAGCATAATAAAATTACGTGTTTTTCCTTGATGTGAACATGTTAAAATCATTGTGTTGGCTCAGAGAATTGATAATGGAGATAGAGAATTTTCCCTTTCTGCATCATTGATTTGATTCTAGTCCAAGTCAGTAGTGAGTGAATGTCGTAGCTATTTGTTGGCCCAGGTGTAATGAGGTGGCAGTCCTAATCTTTTAATATTTTTTTAAATTTAAGACCTCATTGAATAACTTTATTAGAAACATAACCCTTAAATAAGGTATGTGTATTTCCTAGCTACAACCAACGCCATTTTAAAAAGATATTGCCAACAGATGCTGAACTATGACAATTCATCAATGACCATTGTTCCTTGTAAACGAATAGGAGCTGAGACATATCATTGAGGTCCTATTATGACAAATAAGGTCAGATCCTCACTGGATCTTCTACTCACTACTGTAATATAAATTGTCATCCTGATTAGGGCATCTGGGCACTACTGCAATTCAGATAATAAAACAAAAAATTGTGTGTGTGTGTGTTGTGGCAAAGTACCTGCTTCTCCTCAGCAGGCTCAGTCCTTTTTAACCTTGGAGACACAGACTTCGGCAAAGCAAAATCCTTCCAGGTCGCACAGGGTCTGGCTGATCCTCACCTCAGTAAGTCCCTTGTGCTGGTTTTCTTCCATTCTGGGGACAGAGTGCAGTCTTCGTTGCTGGAAGAGTTCAGAGCCTTGCTGCACCTAACTTGCTGGCAATTTCTCTCACTCTTCCCCCACCCCCTCACCTCCATGCCAGGGAGGGTTTAAAAAGATCTCCAGCAGTTGGGGCCAGATGAACCCAATTAGTTCCATGGTAACCCCTGTTCCAGCTGAACCTTATTTCCCCATGGCGCTCTCTCCTCAGTGGATAGGGAGAGGCTTTTAACCTCCCTGGGACTAATTACTCCCCTCCCTGTGTAGCCATTTTTCCTGGGTTTGCCACAGTGTGTATATGTATGTGTGTGTGTATATATAAAACAGCTACTTAATAAGAGCAATCTCTAGTAAGAGAAAAGACAAAGACAGGACGAGAAAGATCTAGTCAAACATAGACAAATAGAGGAGAAAAACAGTCTTAAAAAAAATGTTCTTCCCCATTAGGAAAATGCACCTACGTTAGAAAACTACACAACATCCGAAAGCTGTTGAGAGAGAGAGACTGGATCTGAGTTGCATTTTACAAATCTTAAGATAAAGGGAGTGTCTGGTCTACACACACGTTAGTAATGGGTTGCCAGATTCTCCCTATTTCTGATTCCCATTTATCTAAGAGTAAGAAACTTTCCCATATTTCTGCATTTCCAAGGGAACATTACTACTATTATATTTAGGGTGTTACACTTTTCTGTATTTTGAGAAAATATGTTGATGCAGCTAAAATTGTTCTCAGAGCCACCTCTTTCTTTCTTTAGTTTACCCAAACTTTTCAGTCTGTTTGTATCACCAGGCATAACTGGTTTGAAAGTTGCTTTTGTTATGTTATTCAAATAATGAAATACTCCTGTCATAGCCACATCATTCTAAAAGGACTCAGAATTGTAGTATTTAATATAAAAAATTGTTACTGGAGTCCACCTTGCCCTTTGTACCATTTTGTATATTACCTCATATTTAATATTATATTTATGGATGTCTTCTGAATATGTCTACAAATGTTATTACGCTCTGGTTAATTGTTTCCCCATCGAATATGTTCCCAAACCAGTCAAGCCAATATTTGATGGTTTCTGTATATTGAGCATTTTCTAAATGTTGAAGGGTGAGTGAACAAATTTAGACAGATGTATGTAGAGGATCCCATGGTTAATGCATTGTGAGCATTTCAGTGCTTCTCTCAAACAGCCTCCTAATGGCAGATCTCTTTAAATCTGTTGAGCCAAACTCAGTCAGGAGCTTCTGGAATAGTTTTAATTTGCCGTCTTGAAGTGGATCTCCAAGACTATGTATTGCTTTCCCCACCCTTTCCACTTGTACTATTCAAAATAAACCTTTCCTGTTTTAAGTTCTGCATTTAACCAGATGGGCCCCAGACCAAGCCAATATGGAAATAAGTTTCTGCAGATGTTCTCATTATCAGTTGTCTGTTTGAATACTGCATTGTGCTTGAGCTGATTGCGAAAGTCACCCAGAAGGTCTAGTTGGTTCAGCATGCAGCATCCATTTTCTAGGTAAGACCAACTGACACACACTCGTCACTGCAGTACTGCATGTCTTTTATAGGTTTTCTGTTAAATTCTAGGTCATCTTCAAGGCTTGGGTTCTAATTTTGAAAGATGGTAGTCAAAGGAGAAAAAATTGGGTTTGTGCATTTTTGTGCTGCTTTATGGTGTATAAAGAAGGCCTGAAAGTTTGGAGTGGAGGGAGGCAGCTTTCTTTCCTGAATTCTTTTTACTGTAGAATAGGGTGACCAGACAGCAAGTGTGAAAAATCATGACGGGGTAGGAGGTAATAGGTGCCTATGTAAGAAAAAGCTCCAAAAATCAGGACTGTCCCTATAAAATTGGGACATCTGGTCACCCTACTGTAGAAATACCAGGGATGTCAAGTGTGGGGTTTCCTGGTTTTGCTGAAAGTCTTAGTGGTGGAAATCTCAAAAATGTGATTTAGGAGCTCTTTTAGACTATAATTGAAGCTGTGGGAGGCTTGAATTTTAAAAACAAAGATGTTCTTGCTCCAGTAGTTAGTTAGGTGTTAAAGAAAAAACGACCTTAAACATTCACTTCCCTTCTCAATTAAAAAAAACTTCTCTTTTCAAATAAGTCAAATCACCAGTTACTCAGGTTTCACTTCCTTTTCACTTTTGATGTCATAATTGTAACCTGAATAGTTGTGTTGTGCTGAGTCATATGCAGGACTGGGTCCTACATTTGTACCGATCAATATATCTTGTTGTAGGGGGGAAGGGGTGATAAATTGATGTTCAGTACATTATAAGAGAGGCACTGTCTAAAAAGTGCAAAGATTTCTGAGGTTATAAATTACAATTAATCAACAAGATGTGATTAATCACATTTGAAGATCACGCACAATTCTTCCAGGAAATTCATTATGTAGATGAAATATTTAATATTTTATCATTATTCCTTGAAAAAGATATCATCTGGGATATTACATGCAATGATGGATCATAATCTTGCAAAGAAAGCTGTCTGGTTTCCTGCCAGGTTAGAGCTACTAATAAAAATCTTAGGAAATCTCATTGGCTCCAAGGTGATTTACAAGGTATAATATAAACCACAAATACAACAGATATCAGCTGTTACAGCACAGAGACCTATGCTTAGCTAATCAGAGGCTTAGCTCATCCTCATATTACTTTTGTTAATTATTGTCATGGCAATAGTTTTCTCAGAATTTCAGTTTGAATTACTACTACCCTTCCAAAAATATTTTTGTATAATATATTTGTAATGAGAGGAGTTTTAATACCATAAATTGCTGTTTATTTATCAATAGTTAAATATGTAGGGCTACTTAAACTAGCAAGCACTTAATTTAGTCACGTTTGCAGCATCGAGTTCATGATATGGTACAAAGAAAATTAGATGTACAATACTTATTTACATCTGTGGGAATTCAGTTTCAAATTCCCTGTGTACAAACTGGGGGGTAGTAAGAATCTGCTATCGTTGCAGCCGATTAATAGATAGTGTGAAAAGAATTCCATCTATGCTAGTCACCAGTTTTCTATTTCTCTCCATATTTCTTCTGAAAGAGTAATTATTCTAGCGTCTTTCCCTTACGTTTCTCACAGTGCCAAGCAAGTGTCAATGCCTAATAAATCATTCTATATATTAAAACCTCCAAATTATACAAAATGCAATCATTCTGAATTATGGAAAGTCAAGTTAGGAAAGCAGCACTATATTAATTTTTTATACAGGACCTATGTTGATAGAACTTCAGGCCAGTTTTGGGGCAGAAAATTTGCACAAAGAGAAAAGGAGATCAGTATTCCAGCAGCCAATTTCTGTGGGAAACAAAAAGGTGTTTATTGTATATAGGATTATCTATCAAGATACTTCTATGACACCCATCACCCCATGGTTTGAATTCCTAACAAATATTAATGCACTTTAGAAATGTTCCGAGGTAGGAGTATTCATTTAAACTGGAACAGGTTACAGAGAAGAGCTACTAGGCTGATTTCCCTCATTTACGCAAGGAGACTGGTTCACAGGCCATTGAAGTCAATGGGAGTCTTTCTATTGATTTTAGTGGGGCCTGGATAAAGCCCAGAGATATTTAAGGGATGTTTTCATGGTTGCACTACAGTTTCCATTGAAGTCAACAGGAATTGTGCTCAATATCTCTGCAAATCAGAGAGATATATTGTGCAGTCCTGAGAAAAAAGTAAGAAGAGTACATATCTTTTCAATTATGTGGGTCGTCTTATTACATGTGTATTCCTACTGAATAGTGTTTGGCTGGTCAGGAAGGTCAGCCGGAGTGATTATAGACAGGGCTGGCTCTAGCCATTTCACCACCCCAAGCAAAGCAGCACGCCGCGGAGGACGCTCTACTGGTCGCCGGTCCCGCGGCTCCGGTGGACCACCGGCAGATGTGGCTGTGGAGGGTCTGCTGGTCCTGTGGCTCCGTTGGACCTCCTGCAGGTGTGCCTGCGGATGCTCCACCAGAGCTGCGGGACCAGCGGACCCTCTGCAAGGATGCCTGCGGGAAGTCCACTGGAGCCGCCTCCTGCGCTCCCAGCAACCGGCAGAGCTCCCCCCGCGGCATGTCGCCCGAAGCACGGGCTTGGCGCGCTGGGACTTGGAGCCAGTCCTGATTATAGACAATCCTAAGAAAGAAGGAATGAAGCTTTCATTGTGTTGAGTTTCAGAACTTCACTAACTTTAACCATTCTTAATTTACATGGATTTCCTTAATTAACCTTGTACCAAAAAGACTGCAAAGCATACATTCCTGTTAAGTATGTAGATTTAAACATGACTCTAGATTGAGGAAAGACCTTTCTTATCATTATAGATATCAGCATTTTACCCTTAACTACATACATTAATAGGCTTGTTATTTTCCTGGGGTTTCAAAGAGAAAGCAAAGTGGAAAGGCAGTAGAACCTCTTTAATGTGCCATTTGTTGATAACCTGGCTTTTAAGGTTTAAAATAGCCTATAAAAAGGCAAACTGTGATGAAAAGAGATAATGAAGATTAAGAAAAGAAATAAATTTTTCCTTGAGATTATTGACTCTAACAAATATTTACCAGCACAGTGTCCATTTTCTTTCTGTCTTTATTTTTCTCTCTTGCTCTTTTCTGCTGTTATTTAGTATGATGCCTAATACTATTTATTTTGGTGAGATATGGAGGTTCAATTCAAGTCTCTGCACTACTCAGGAGTTACACAGTGAGAATATACATAAAACAGCTGCAGAATCCTCTGTGCTGTGGAAAGGAGCCTCCCCATCAGTCCTGTTTAGGTTATAAATGATACTGCTTGCCACCTGTGAGATTCAGAAAAAAAAGCCACAGGCCACACCAGCAAAAAGGGTCCTAATGCTGATCCAGCTGGTAAGCCTTGGGTGTTCCCTGCTCCCATGAGGGAGCTCCCCTGCTGTCCCCTCTCAGGAGTCCCTGTCTCCCCATCCCTGTTCCTTAACCTTTCCTGCTAGCAAGCCCTGGGTCTGTCCTGCTTCTCAGACTCTAACACTCAGAGACCCGCTGCAGTATCAGAAAACTTGTAGGGAAAGATTCCCAATCCAGCTGGATGAATAACCACCTCAAAAAGGTTATTAGGTATAGGCAGAGAGCCTATAAGGAATGGAAGAAGGGGTTAGTCAGCAAAGACAGCTACATTATGGAGCTTAGAAAATAGAAGAAATAAAGTGAGAAGTTCTAGAAATCAATCTGAATTAGCTCTTACCAACAGAATTAAAATAAATAATAAAAGCGTTTTTTTAGTTATATAACTAAAAAGAGAATAAGGATGGAAGAGGTTGGGTTGCTATGCAGTGTAGATAGGAAGGAGGTTAAAGATATCTATGGCCCAAAATTTAAATGAATACTTAGCTTTGGTTTTCAATAAGGATGCTAATATGGAACATATGTGTGCATGAAGACAGTATGATCGATGTAAATGAGTGTCTAGAAGTGTAAATTAACACATCTGAGGTGGAAGAAAAATGTAATCTGGGGGACTGGATAACTTCCATCCCAGAATGCTGAAAGAACTGGAACATGAGATTGCTAGTCTGATAGCAAGGATTTCTAATAAATCTGTCTATTTAGGAATAGTCCCGTATGACTGGAGAAAAGCTAATGTCGTCCCTATATTTCAGAAAGGAAAAAATAGTGATATGGGCAATTACAGGCCGGTGTGTCAGACCTCAGTATTATGCAAGGCTTTAGAACAGAGGTGGGCAAACTACAGCCTGTGGGCCTCATCTGTTCCGCGGGATCCTCCTGCCCAGCCCCTGAGCTCCTGGTCCAGGAGGCTAGCCCCTGGCCCCTCCTCTGCTGTTCCCCCTCCTCTGCAGCCTCAGTGCGCTGTGCTGCTGGCGCAACACTCTGGGCAGCGCAGTTGCAGAGCTGCAGCATGACCTGGTGCTCTGCGCAGCATGGCTTAGTGCCACCAGCCACCGGTGCTCTGTGCTGTGCAGTAAGAGGATAGGGACCGGGGGGGCTGGATGGAGGGTCGGGGAGTTCGGGGGTTGGATGGGGAACCCAGGTTGCAGGCAGTCAGAGGGCAGGGAACAGGGGGGTTGGATGGGGAAGGGGTCCCAGGGTTGCAGTCAGGAATGAGAGGCGGGGTTGGATGGGGCGGCTGGGGACAATCTGGGTCAAGGGTCTGGGGGTGGTCAGGGGATGCAGAGCAGGGGGTGGTGGATGGGGTAGAAGTCCCGGGGCGGTGGGGACAACAGGGAATGGAGGGGGGGTTGATGGGTAGGAGTGCCAGGGGGGCTGTCAGGGGACAGGGAACAGGGGGATGGATGGGGCAGGAGTCCCAGGCGAGCTGTCAGGGGTCAAAAAGCAGGGGGGTCGGATAGGAGGCGAGGACCAGGCCATGCCTGGCTGTTTGGAGAGACACAGCCTCCCATTACTGGCTGTCCATACAATTTTGGAAACCCGATGTAACCCTCAGGCCAAAAAGTTTGTCCATCCCTGCTTTAGAACAAACTGCGAAGGAAAGAATAGTTAAATTCATGGAGGTAAGTGGTAAAGGAGAATATAGTGCAATGTGGATTTATCAAAGGTAGTTCATGACAGACCAACCTGATTTCCTTCTTTGAGAAAAAGCTAATTTTTTACATAAGGGAAGTTTAGTAGATCAAATGTACTTGGACTTCAGCAAAGCATTTGACACTGAATCAGAGGGGAAATTATCAGTTAAATTAGGAAAGATGGGGATCAGTAAAAGCACTGTAAGCTGGACAAGGAGCTGGCTAAATGGGAGAATGTAATGAGATGTGCTGAAAGGTAAATTATCAGGCTGGAGAGAGGTTACTAGTGAAGTAATTCAAAGAGCAGTCTTGGGACCAAACTTATTCAATATTTTTATTAATGACCTTGCCACAAACAGTAGGAGTATGCTAATGAAATTTGCTGCTTATACAAAGTTGTGAGGAATTGTCAAAACAGACGAGGACTGCAGTAGTCTACAGGAAAATCTGGATGGCTTTGATAACTGAAGTGACAGAATGGGATGAATCTGATGGTACAAAGTCATACACTCTAGGGTCTAGTAATAAGAATTTCTGCTATACCAGAGGGCTCATCATTTGGAAATGATAGAGATGGAGAGAGACCTGGGTGTGTGGGTTGATCACGGGATGACTATAAGTCACCAATACGATATGGCTATGAAAAAGGCAAATGTGATCCTGGGATGTATCATGTGAGGCATTTTCAACAGAAATGGAGCATCAATGCCATTGTACAAGGCCACTGGTAAGACCTCATTTAGAATACTGTGTACAATTCTGGTCACGTGTCTTCAAGGAATATTAATTTAAACTGAAACGGGTGCAGAGAAGAGCTACTAGGATGATCAGAGAAATGGAGGGCCTATTTTACGAGAGGAGATTGGAAGAACTTGGCTTGTTTAGTCTCTTGAACAGAAGGATGAGAGTGGATATAATTTGCTCTCTCTAAAAACATGAGGGGGGTTAAATAGGGTGGGTGAAGAACTATTTAAACTGAAGGTCAATATTGACACAAGAGCAAATGGATATAAACTGGCCATGAACACATTGTAATAAGCCTCTGTCCCAAATCTGGACCTTAGCGTCCAAAATCTGGGGGCTTAGCATGAAACTCCCCCAAGCTTATTACCAGCTTGGATCTGATCTCGCTGCCACCAATCAGGATTCGGAGTACCTGATCAACTCTCCAGGGTTTCCCCAATCCTTTCCCTGGGGGGACCCCCAAGACCCAGAAGCTGTGAGTCTACCGGCAAGGGAAATCCTCCACTTCCCTTCCCCCTCCCTCTCCCACCCAGACTTTCCTCTCTGGGTTAACCTGAGAGAGCTGATGCAATCTCGTACATCACAATACCAGAGCATGGCTCGCCTTAATTCCACAAAGGACAAACCCCAATACAAGGAAACAGATGATGGCCTACTCTCTTTCCCCCTCCCACCAAACTCCGTTGGTGCTGCTGAGCTACCCTCGTAGATCTAACACAAGAGAATCCCTCCTTTGCCCTTAATTGACCAGAGAGAAAACTCCAAACAAGCCTTAAAAGAAAACTTTGTTATAAAAGAAAGAATTACATAGAATATCAACTTGATTAAGAGATATAACAAAGCTATTACTTATAAGAACATAGGAATAAACAGTGCTGATTCAAACAGCTGAGCCAATTTATAACAGTCCAGAGCCAAAGTACGCACATGTAAATACAAACGACATATACAACCTATTGCTTTCTTTGTACTCACAACTTGGTAACGGCAGGGTGAAAGAAGCTTGGAGATAGAAGAAAAGCTGTTCTCTCATAGGCCGAAAGAAACAAGAGACAAGGACAAAGCCAAAAACCTCCAGAGGTTCCCTCCCCTGCTTTGAACAATCCGGTTTCCTGATTGGTCCTCTGGTCAGGTGTTTGGTTCCCTTTTCAGGTAAAAGAAACATTAACCCTTAGCTATCTATTTATGACACACATTCAGGCTGGAAATTAGAAGAAAGTTTTAACCATCATAGGGATGAGGTTCTGGAACATTCTCACAGTAGGAGTTGTGGGGGCAAACAACTTAATTCATTTTAATAGAGAGCTGGACAAATTTATGAGTGTGATTGTATGACAGTGTAGATTGTGAGGATAGGAGACAAGGCTCAACAGTTTGTGTTTTATGTTCCGGTTTACTTCAGGGTTGCCTCACAGTTTCAATTGGCCACCTATAAGGTCATGAAGGGATTTTCCCACACACACCTATGTCTTCTAGGTTTTTTATTTCCTTCCTCTGAAGTATCAGGAATGACCACAGTTGGAGATGAGATACTGGACAGGGTGGGCCAGGGCTCTGAGTTGGCACCAAGCATTTTCTCTCTCAGGTGTTTGGCTCACTGGTTCTTGCTCACATGCTGAGGATGTACCTCATCATCATATGTGGGGTCAGGAAAGAATTTTCCCCAGTCAGATTAGCAGTGACCTTGGGGAGTTTTCGCCTTTCTCTGCAGTGTATGAGTGTGGGTCACTTCCCACGATCATTTGTGTACCTGTCACTTAATCATTTCCCTGCCATTGTGGGGTCCTTGGGCACTGGTGCACTTCGGGTCTTCCTATTCACTGCCTGTGGTACAATAGTCTAGTCTCCTGTGGGCTGTAATTGGTCTAATTTTGGCTGCTGGGTTTAGTGTGCATGTGCTGGGTGATGGCGGTGGCCTGTGATTTACAAGAGGTCAGACTTGCTTATGTAGTGAACCCTTCTGACTTTAAATTTGATGACTCTGAGGTGAGGGCCTGGCACACAAAATGGGACATGTGCTGGCTTCTCTCCCAGACATTATGTGCGTGGCTGATAGTTACAAGATCATTGCATGCACAGCAAAAAACTTGGCATGTTACATCTTTTAACTGATAACTAGTAAGGCAGCGCAAAAATTCACCCGACAGGTTCAAAACCATCTAGATGGCAACCTGAATTACGGAAGGCCCCAATAGTACTTATACAGCAAAGTTCCTAAGCCTCTAACTAAATTTAAGTGCATGAGGGGTAGAGCTAGTTGAAATCGTTTTGTCTAAATGATTTTCCTATGACAACTGGAAAAAGGAAATTGTGTGAAAGAATTTTGCCAAAAACTTTAGATTTTCTGTTGGGAAAATGGAAATGATGTCTTCTTGGCTGCCTGTTTGGAAGGATTGTGTCAGTTTCATCTTAGTGCAGTAAGCTTTCCAAGAGGTTTGCCTCTGTGGCTCCCAGCATCCCCCACAACTCTGGTGCCAGAGAAGCAGACACTCAGCCTCCCTGCTTCCAACACCCCAGCTCCAGGGCCAGAGATGCAGAAAGTCAGGACACACTGTCTACACCCCACATCTAGGAAGCAGGGAGGCTGACTGTCCTGGTTCCCTGCCTGTAATCCTGGGACTGCGGGAGAGGCTGATTGCCCCAATTTTCTGCCTCTCTGGAAGCTGAGCTGGAAGACTTCTCATTCTTCCAGGCAGGCAGTTGGGAAGCCAAAAACATTTGTTTTGGTTCTTCCAAAATTGAACTTTCCTTGAAATACTGTTGTGGTGATTGGGTCTACAAATTTACCCCAGTTGGGAGTTTAACTGTGATAAGTAAGTGAAAGTTCATAAAATGTCCCACAATAATTTATAACGACAAATGTGGGTGGGGAAAGGTACAAAAGAAAGACTGATTGAATTAGTCCAAACTGTTTTAACTCAGACTATATTAAGAGGATGCTTGGGCAGGGCCACCCAGAGGTGGGGGCAAGTGGGGCAATTTGCCCCAGGTAGGAGCCGCTCCAGGCCCCAGCATACCAAGCACGTGCTGGGGCAGCAAACCGCGGTGGGTGCTCTGCCAGCGCTGCAAGGGCGGCAGGCAGGCTGCCTTCGGCAGCTTGCCTGCAGAGGGTCCGCTGGTTCTGCGGCTGCGGCAGACCTCCTGCAGGCGTGCCTTCCTTTCTGCGGCCTGCCTGCCATGCTTGGGGCAGCAAAATGCCTAGAGCCACCCCAGGCCCCGGGCCCTGTAGGGGCCCCCACAAGAGTTTTTCAGGGCCCCTGGAGCAGGGTCCTTCACTTGCTCTGGGGGCCTCGGGAAAACTCTCACAGGGCCCGGGCCCCTGGAGCTTCTTCTGCTCCGGGTCTTTGGCGGCGGAGGGTCCCCAGGGCAGAAGGACCACCCCCCCCGCTGCCGAATTACCGCCGAAGACCCGGCACTTTGGCGTCGGGTCCCGCTTCGGCAGTAATTCAGCGGCTGGCGGGGGGTCCCACCAAGGGTATTCGGAGCACTTCGGCGGCGGGTCCCGGATTGGAAGGACCCTCCACTGGTGAATTAGCACCAAAGTGGGGGCCTCCCGCCGCTGCTGAATCCTCTGGGTGGCCTTGAGCTTGGGAAACAAGAGAAGTGTAGAACCAGAAATCAGTGCACCAAAATTGGTGTGTCAGCAGCCAGGCCTAATTGGTGGACAAAATAAACCCAAAGTTCCCTTTACATGTCCTTAAAGAAAGAGACTTTGGGGGGAAAAATCTGGCTACTGTAGCAAGCTTCACCCAGCATGGCTGCCATCCCCTGGACCTTCATCCTAACCCTGATTGGTATCCTCGCCAGCCCAGGCCAGAGACAGGGACCCACATGACACCACCAGCTCCAGCTAAATCCTCAAAATCACCTGGATGACATGGGATGAGACTTAATAGTAACAGCAACAGGAGCTCCAGCCCTTCTCAACTAACTTCTCTTTTCCCCAAAAGGCTGTGATTTCCATCATTGATACCATCTAGGGGACTGTCAAACAAGGGGGGAGGGGTTCCTTCTAAAACTCTTGATAGCTAAGGAAGAAGGGAAGTGGCTAAAATTAAAGACTTATTCGATACTTGATATTTCAAATGCTTTAAAAGTTTTTCCTTATTTATTAATCTTTAATTAAAGGTTAAAAGGATTTTTAATGGTGTGTTTGCATAATACTAAGCAGACTGAAGCCTCTGAATACGAAACCCTATGAAACACTTGTTCATGTCAGACAGTGAATGGGTTATGTGACACCTTTAGTCCATTTCTTCCATCTAAATTAATACAACAGTCCCTTCCAGTGAAAATATTTGAATTTTTAACATTTCAGTCCAGGAAGGAATGTCCATTTTCTGGGCAGCTCAAATGAGTGGTCCAATTGATTTTGTTGAAATGACTCACTTGCTCAAAGATGGGTACGTACTTAAGTGCTTCGCTGGATCAAGGCCCTACAGTGGGACAGGGAAGTTGTACAACTCTGCATTTACTTGGATCCATTAGTCTCAAACCCTATGCAACTGGTGCAGGAAGGAGCTCAGATGTTATTGCAAAACATAGGTTTCAAGAACAGCTGTGAAGAAATTGCCTGGGTCAGAATGTATTTTTTCTCCCTAACTCCTCTTTAGTCTATTCACATACAGACTGAATTATCAGATATTCTGCAGATGCAGAAAATTTCACCCTCACAATAAAACTTTGTTGTTCTGTAGTACCTTCCATCCAGAGATACTGAAGTGCTTTAAATTTAATTTTTGTATTATTCCCTATTTCACAGATGGTGAAATAGAGCCATAGACAAGTTCCTATAAGTGTTTTGCATGAGGTAACAAGCAAGTCTGTGGCAGAGCTAGCATTAAAAGCTAGATTTTAGGACTCCCAGTCCTGTGTTTTAATCACCAGTCAGATTTCGAAGCTGCATTACAAAAGCATTAGGACATTATATCCACATATTCTTTTCCCACTCCCACTAATTCTCCCCAACTCATTGCACTACGGTGGTTTCTTACATATTTTTTCCCCTTTGGTTATTGATGGTCTCCCTACATTAACTCCAGTTAATAACATTTTTTGTCTGGGAATCCTAAGGGAGCTAGAAACCTAAGGATTAGAAGTATGGAATACCACAAAAATAAGTGCTCACAAATGTGTGTTTGATTCCAACCAGTGCTATGGCCTATAGGAATCCAGAGAGAGGCTGCCATATGTTAGACCGCCCCCTTGGCTATCTGTGTCATGCCAGGGGTCTTGGAAAAGCCTAGAACTGGAGCAGTGCAAAGCCCGCTTTCCTACTGGGCTGCAAGTTCTCCACTATCTCTCTTATGGGTGCAGCACAGAATGTTGCCCACTTAGTTGTTGTCTTTCAGTCATCTAGTCAAAGAGTTGAAACAATCCGGTGACTGTGATGACACATCGCATGCCACAAATTATGAAGTTGTGGAAGTGCGCTGTTTGCCAACAACCCATGGGCTGAAAATTGTTCATCCCAACTACTGAGTGAATACTTAAAAATAATAAACGCATTCACTGAAATTGGGATCAGTTAACTTTGTCAGGTAATTTATTCACCATGAATCATTCAGCAGCTCTGTTAAGGATTTTAGAAAATGGTAAAACAAAATGGTGGTGACCATGGAGATCTGACAGACCAAATGTCTTAACCCAAAACCTATTGAAGTCATGGAAAGACTCTCATAGACTTCAGTGGGCTTTGAGTGAACAAGATAGCTATTTGTATAAATATTGCTTCCATAAATTTATTATGTATTATGTCCATATTACACTATTTCTTGAATGCCTGAACTCATAACAAGCTTTTGTTGACCTATTTTTTTAATCTTCTAAATTTCAGTATAAAAATACTGTCTTAATTCAGATTAAGCTTTACATCCAAATTTGATTTCAAAATGCAAGAGGCAATTGTACAATACAACAGCAAACCTGATACCCTCAGATTTTACAGATCACTGAGTCAAACCTACATGAGATAAGATAAGCTTATTCCGTTCAAAAGGACAATATGCCTCACAGTGGGTTTTGAGACAGTAACTGTACTATATGCCATACAAAAGAAGAAATAAAAATTACTTTTATTACAGAACATGTTACATGTTGTTGGCTCTCAGTGGGATGCTTGACCAAAAAAAGGTTCATGCAAGATAAACATGATAAATATTAATACCCCTGCCAAAATTAGTTGGCAGCTGTCATTCTTCTAATCAATCAGAAGCAGTCTTATAAAGCCAACTTGGAATATAAGGATTGGAATTTCATAGTGATAGGATTTATGTGCTGGAAAGTACCCATAAATACCTATATTGTTGTGTAGACTCAAAACAACCTCTGCGGTTGTCAGTAATATAAATACTAAAATCTAAAACACATAACTCCATTGTTTTGACCTGTGATTTTATTCATTCTTTCCCTTGCTGTAAAAATGTAGCAAAGCAGGCATTAAAATGTATACAAACTTTACCAGTGTGATCTGTTAGCTGAACCTGAGGACACTGTAGAGAGGAAATGGCATGAACTGTATTTAAAAGATCTTACAAAAAAATCCACCAACAACAATTTTCACAGCACTGAGACACTATTTATTTTTCTGTGGAATTTCAGCTTTATGTCCCAAACTCCTAATGTGCTAGAAGTATTAAGAGTTCACAATACTTTTTTTTTTTTTACAGTGATAAAAGTGGAGTGTTTTTTTCACAATCTGAATGTTCAAAAAAGCTGAAATATTGTTACAGCATCTTTTTTAAAAAACAAAAGAAAGATATCCAACCTCAGGCAGAGAAGAGACCTGAAAAAGGGCATTTAGAATGGAGATGGGGAGCAGTTTGACAATCTTAACTTTAGCTGTTGCTGGAATTCCAGTTGTTGTTACACTTAAAAAATGTGTTAAAAGAACATTATGAAGATTGCAAAGTCAAGTACTCAAAAGTTAGGAAATGCCAGAATTAACGCTGCCTATGTAGTCTTATTTTGTTACCCTTGTGCATATATATAATGAAACAATCTTTAACTCAACCTAAGGGAGACACTCAGCATCGAAAATTTTAGACCATATGATTAAAGTCTGGCAAAGTAATAAGCAACTGAAAACAGGTTCTTATAATGGGAAGCATCAGGCAATTATTATTATTTATTATTTGTATTATCATAGTGCCTAGAATCTTGGTCTTGGACCAGAACCCCACTGTGATAGGTGCTGTGCAAACACAGAACAAAAAGACAGTAGCTGCCCCAAAGAGTTTACAATCAAAGTAATAGACCGTGCTACCAGTTCATCTTATAATACCTATCTGCAAGCACTATGACTTAGGTTCTGATTCTGAGAGCTGCGCTAACACAGGGGTCTATTCACATGGAACTCATTGCAGGATCTGGACCTTAAAGGGAAGGAGGGTTGGTTGGATGGAGGAGAGTGTCCATTAGAGGGTGCATGCTCCACTTTAGGAATCAATCTTTTCTCCATCCTGTAGTGTGGAATTTCACTTTTCTCTTTCAAAGGCAGAGACTGCCCATGGAACAGTTGGATATCTTGTAAGCAGCCTCCATTTTCTTGCATTTGTTAATGGTGGGATTGGTCTGAGCATAAAGTTGAAATATAGCTGGAACAGAGTAACCAAAGTGTGTAGGGAGAGAAGTGTGACACCCAGGGCAAAGTGGTGATTGTTCAGATATGGACAATGCCATTGAGTTTTAGGTCCTATGAAATTATTTAAGCCTTGTGTTTAGGGAAACAGCACTTAAATGGTAAAAGCTAAGAACTGTTGACAGAATTCTTGTATCCACTGAAACAGAATAATTTTGAGTTGTATTAGCTATTGAATAAGGATATCGTTAAATATATTTATGGTTTAGAATATTAATATATCTTTTAAGAAAACAAATCCAGACAAGATATTTTTATAAACGTTCTGGATTTAATACTTTTTGTACCTGCTTGCCATGTGACTTCTTCAATCCTTGTGGAGTGTGCAAGGGTTTCTCACTTACAGCAAACTCAGGAGGAGGATGATAGGTGAGAACAGGACCATCACATGCTGTGGTGCAGCAACTTGACTGACTTTTCTTGCATTATGAAGTGAATGGACTGGATTTTCTTGGATTGTACAACTGATATAGGAGTTGATTTCATAAACATGAATATTAATGATGAAAAACTGATTGCTCAATCATGAGATGTGAAAATACTGTCTTAGTTATGTGTTCAACCAAATTAACCAATATAGGTTTTTGAATATTGATAATGCACTGCTTATAAATAAGCCACATAATAAGAGTTATTAATGGAAATTATTCCATGAATAAATTTGTATACCAAAAAAGTGATGAATATACTGCATATATGCCTTTACTTTATCATTAGGAACACAAATCACGATCACAATGAGCAGGACCGGCGCTAGGGTTTCTGGCGCCCTAGGCACCGGGACATTTCACCGCCCCGCGCGTGGGTCTCGCGGCTCTGGCGGAGCTGCCGCAGGCATGCCTGCGGCAGGTCCACC
>NC_133773.1:25091434-25093120 GCF_003597395.2 Chelonoidis abingdonii
GCTCGCTGACCCCGGGGGGGGACACCCTGGGCTGCCGGGCTGCGCGGTGGCGCACTGACCTCAGGGGCTCGCTGACGGGCGGCGCCCTGACCCGGGGGACACCTTGGGCTGCCGGCAGCAGGCAGCTGCTGCTGCCGGCAGCTCAGCCCCTCCAGTAGCAGCGGCTGCAACCATTTAAAAAATTTGGGGGGGCACCACTTTTTGGCGCCCCCAAATCTTGGCGCCCTAGGCAACCGCCTAGTTCGCCTAAATGGTTGCACCGGCCCTGGCAATGAGGGTTTTAATGCAATAAAAGAAAATTAAACATAGACCCAAAGTGCTCACTAAAAGAAATGACTGGTGTAACATTCAGGACCCACTAAAGTAAATTCGGAAGGTCAGATCTTTAGAAGGTGTAAATTGGCTAAACTTCATTGAAGGCATGAAGATTTACACCTGCTGGTGATCAAACCCTGAGTTTCGATGTTCAGGTTTACATTTGCAAGACATAATTGCATATTAGGAGTACAGTGAATTGCAGGTAAAATGAATAATAGATAGCTATGGTCAACACAGTTAATGGAAGTGTCTACAGGAAAGTGTTTAAATTAGAACTAATGCTGATGTGCTAATTGGCTTCATCTATGCTTTAGACAATGGATATATGCCCTGCCATTTAATGGGATTCTTAGAAATTGTTTCTCTTCAACCTGAGATACTGGACTACAGTGTATTACCAGGACTAGCACAGATCCCTGTTAACTCTGACAGTATGCTTTTATGGGCCACCATGTGTGAAAATATCAGCGGAATCTCTTGTATTGTGAAATTGTTGTCATAATTTCTTTTTAAGTACATGGAATCCAATTAATCTCTCTGCCACAATTACAACAGAGATAAGGAATATTGACTTGCCAAAGTCTGGAACAGGCATGTTTAGGGAAAGAGTCCATTATCAGGAAAAACTCTTTTGGCTCTGAAGATCTGCATACATTGTCCTTTCTGGCTGCTAAGGTTGGGACTTAATAAACACAGTATATGAAAGATGACTAGAATTACTGTTAAAAGTTTTAAATGTACATTGAAAATCGTGTAGAAGTGAACCTAGAAGAGCACATGGTCAAGATCAGTGGTTTTCAACCTGTGGTCTATGGAACTTGAGGATGGAAGGGGGACACAAATGAAAAAAAGTTGAAACCACTGGTCTAGATTAGAGCAGGTTACTGTGAGACAAGACTCCTGGATTCTGTTCTTTCTATACTCTGTGTTATATGAGTGTTTAAGGGTTTTTCCCCACTTTGAACTTTAGCATCCAAAAAGTGGGGACCTGCATGATTACTTCTAAGCTTAATTCCTTGCTGAGATCTGGTACGCTGCCACCAGCCAAAAATATAGTGTTTGGCACACTTCTTGTTCCCCCAAAACCTTCCCTGGGGAACCCAAGACCCAAACCTCTTGGGTCTTAAAACAAGGAGAAATAAACCATCTCCCTTCCTTCCCTCCCCCCGACTTTCCCCTACCTGGGTTACCTTGGGAACCTACACAGATCCAAACTCCTTGGATCTTAAAACAAAGAGGAATTAACCATTCCCTTCCTTTTCCCCCCACCAATCCCTGGTGAGTTTAGACTCAATCCCTTGGATTCCAAAACAAGGAAAAAATCAATCAGGTTCTTAAAAGGAAAGCTTTTAATTAAAGAAAGAAAAA
>NC_133773.1:25093633-25166812 GCF_003597395.2 Chelonoidis abingdonii
TTTGAAAGTATCTTGTCCCCCCATTGGTCCTCTGGTCAGGTGTCAGCCAGGTTCACTGACCTTCTTAACCCTTTACAGGTAAAAGAGACATTAACCCTTAACCATCTGTCTATGACAATGGGGCTGCTAATATTTACTTTCAAAATTATAGTGCAGGACTGCTATACAAACATACCCAGGGCAGGCCATGCAAGCGGGCTGGAAAATCCCCATCCCACAAATTGAATCAAGCCGTAATTTGTTATAGAGGGGAAACAATGCAACTGCTGTCAGATGCACGAAATAAATACTCCATTGTAAAGTGCTGTTGTCAAATGCATAAAGTAGCTGAAGCTGAAAAAAAGAGAAAAAAACTAATCTTGTCATGTATAGATTAATTTAAGTAATCAGTCATATGATTGTAACTATAGTAGCAGACAAAGGTGCCAGTCAGGTTTCATTGTGGAAGGAAGGTGATCTACTAACACATAGGAAATACAGCCCCTGCCTCAAATAGCTTACAATCAAATTCACAACAAGATCAACAAGTGGGTGCAAAAGACAGTGGGAAGGAACAGGGGAAGGAGTACAAAGATAACATACATATTATGCACAGCTAGATGGTTTGGGGCCAGATATCAATTTATTAATAATTTTCAAGTTATAAAGATGTTACTTGTTACAAGAATAAAGCATTTTCAGATAGAAGTGTGATTTTTAAATTGACAGTATCCCTTTAAATTAAATCACAGCATTTATGGAAGAGGTACTTCTGTGATGAGTACATAAGTATCAAGATGGTTAGATAATCACTGCCACATGTGCAGCAACATCTTTCAAAAGAGGTTTTGTAATGTTAAAGTAATTTAACAGTCTCATTGGCTTAAAATGATTATCTTTATACAAGTTCAGAACTGTATATACTAAGCAAGATCTGTTGGAATATAATGTACTGGAAAATATATTTCCCATCTCATACAAGATGGATTTATAACACATTTCTACAGTTTAATCACTAGGATATATTTCTGATTTATTTTTGTGACAAACTCGAGAGACATTAGAGCAGCAATTTCCCTCGGTAGTAAAAACGTGTTTTAGTGATTCAGCTGTTCTGGAGATAGCTTATTAGAGTTGTCAATTGATTTTTTAAACTAATGGTTTATTATTTTCCACAAGGATTTTTTGTTTAAACCTATCATGTATTTTATTGCATGTCACTTGCTGTTTAAATGCTTAAAATAGGTAGATTGTTCTGACAAGCTTATTTACTGTAATAAGAACAAACACATTCGCTGTATAGAGCAGTGAGTTTGTACACTGACTACATCAGCCATTCCAGTCTTCAGTCCCTTAAAAGGTGTTTCTCTTTCCAGACCAAAATAATAATAATAATAATAAATAATAATAATCCCATGTGGTTCCCTCCTTTTCCAATCCAAACATTCTTTCTTCAGACAAACAGTGAAGTCCAGTCAGTACTAAGTTAGAACTATCATTTTGCTACCACTTCACACATACCTGACTGCTTTTCAGGGAGAGCACAAATGTGTTTCTGGGTGAGAAGCACAAGCTGTTGCAGTTCTGATTCTCTTTTGAATTTGAGTAAATCCATTTAATAATCATTTTGGGTGAGATTCTGGCTCACCCCTACATACTCACGCAAGGGAGTAACATATAAAATTCCCTTCGTTCCTCTGCATGGGCTAAATGGCAAGGCAGGTCACAATGCACGGGAGAAAGCAGCCTCCATAGGACTCTTACAGTCTTTCCCATACAAGTGACCAGGGAGAGAGCAGAATCTTGATTCTTCCTCCCTCCACCCTGCACTGGGGGAAAGTAATTTGTGCTAGACTGACCAAGATTACTTCCACCCTTTGAAGCAAACGTGAGACAAAATTATGACACTGAATCACAATTTGTCGTTTGGTCTGCTCCTGTGGCAGCACAACTTACATCTTTTCTTTTAATCAGGACTTGGAGTAGTTATGCAAGCAAGCCCTTAAAGAGGAATGGAATAACAGAAGAACCCTTGTCTTTATGACTTCAAAAAAAAGGGAGGCGGAATGAAATGGGTTAATGCACTAGCCTTTCACTTCTGAAAATCTGCAAACTAAATTTCATTTCTGGGAATCCTGACGAGCATAATTCTGATCACACCTGCACTAGTGTAAATAAGCAGTAGTCACTTCATTGAAGCCAACAGAGGTGCATTCGTGTCAATGCTTCCAGAATCAAGCCCATTGTCTAAGGGGAAAATCAGTTTGATCTCATTTATTAAGAGTTGCATGTATGCACATAAAAATGAAGAAGAGCAATATTAGAGCAGCAAAAACACAGGGGGGAAAAACACAGAAAAAGGATCTCCTTGAAATTTAAAGGATTGCAGAAGAAAAAAACAGCGGAGAGAAATAACAAAAATATAGAGGAAAAGTAAAGAAGAAATTAAATGGATGTTTGGAATCTACTGCACTGGTGTACAATGACTGGCTGTTTCTCCAAAACACTTTGCTTTATAGCAGCATGAAGCAGCCAAGAGGCTCTCCAACATACATGCTGTTTTTGGAAAAGACTATGCCTGACATTGGCACTGTTCCCTGTCCGAGACCAATGCAGGTTCGAGTAAGGATTTGATTGAGAGGGGAAAATCAAAACGAAAACAGATTGTAATTCAAAACCAAGTGGTTGTTTGTTAATGGGGAATGAGTTGCAACTTGGGCTGGGGAGGAGCACTTTTATCAACTAACAATACTATCAGAACAAGCATATACACACAACTTGAAACAGTCTATTTACATCCAACAACAAGAAACCAAGCAGTCTATAATCAACTGCTCACTAAAAACCAGAGCAGATACACAAACCAAGTAAACTGTACGCGGATTAATTGAATACTATAAAAATACACCAACTAACCACAATAGCAATTAATACAACAATTTGACTTTTATATACTATATACACAACTTGGTACCAAGTAAGGGAAGGGAAAAAGGGAAGAAGTTAAACAAACAGAGTATCTACAGAAATTAAAATGCACATACCACACTCCAGGTGCAGCTGACCAGCAGTACAGACACCGAGGACATGGCGAATTGGGGAGGGGAAGTAATCCAAAGAACCACAACGACACGACACGAGCTGGCTAAATCCAGAGGAGACCCTGGCTAGAAGGGTGATCAGGCCTTCCAGCTAACACGCGGATAGTCCTGTAGATTTTGGCACAAGATACAGTTTTATTTGGACACGTTTACTCGTGTCAGTGTCTGATTGGTCCCTAGCTCCTTCACCAACCAGGTTCCGAGCTGGTGCCCTCTACGTCAATAGGCGCTGCACCCGGCACACTACTTTTGCACACAGCCCTATGCTTTTGCACACAGCCCCAACTTGACCTTTTGACTGACAGAAGGTTCGAGAGCAGGCACACTGGTATTTTTGCACAAGGCACTAGCCTGACCCTTAGGTGACCAGGGAAAAGAGCAGGAATAGCCACATGGCACTATGGTGTTGCATACGCTACCAGTGTGACCTTTTGACCGACAATTGGCCAAACAGACGCCATGTTTGAGCATGGGCTTTAGGGCTGCAACATCCCCAGCCTAAGGCATTGAAGTGTCTTAGGCCTGGTCTACAGTAAGGGGCGGGGTCGATGTAAGATATGCAACTTCAGCTATGTGAATAGCGTAGTTGGAGTCGAAGTGTCTTATTTCGACTTACTTCCCATCCTCACGGCGTGGGATCGATGGCTGCAGCTCCCCTTGTCGACTCGGCTACCACCGCTCACTCTGGTGGAGTTCCGGAGTCGACGGGAGCGCGTTCGGGGATCGATATATCGCGTCTAGATGAGACGCGATATATCGATCCCCGATAAATCGATCGCTACCCGCCGGTCCATCAGGTAGTGTAGACATACCCAAAGAGTTACCTTTTCCAGTAGAATCTACATGTACACTCTACAAAGGATAGGCAGGCCACAGCCAGTGGTGAAGAGGGGTCAATGCTGACATGAAGAGATTGATTTTATCAGAACATTCATTAGCCACAAAAATGACAGGCATTTTCATTTTCACTGCCCTAGAGGAAGGAGTGAAACTGCATTTGTAGTTGGAACACTGAGAGCTAGAATGTAGTAGCTCCAAAAGATGTAACAACTTTCTCCAGTCATCTTGGTTAGTAAGTGAAGGGGGATCATTGAACTGCTGAGTTCTGATTCCATCTCTCACTCTGTGTCAGCTTGGGCAAGATGCTTTAGCTGTAGTTTGTTTGTTTGTTTTCCCCTTGTCTGTAAAATTGAGTAATAATGCTTACTGCTAAATGAAATAATGTGAGGTTTCTGTAGCTACATCCTGAGTCAATCTAAATAACACATCCAGGAAAGACCATTCGTATATTGAATTATACAGCTACCTGTACTTCCCTGTGCAGCCTTGAATGAATATCTTTATGATTCACTATGAGATATGACAGTCATGCTGTCTTCTTTCCATGCTGCTGTCATGGTTCAAGGCTAGCAGCACCTCTGACCTCTCCTCTGGCTTTTCTGAGTGCAACCCCCTCAGATGTGAGGCCTCATGCCTGTACCTCCCTGGGTCCCGAGGTACAGCACACTGTGGACCAACCATGCTTACTCCGAACAAGTCTGTCTGAGTTTGGGTAGCTGCAGTTATTCCCTTTAGAAGCCGTGACCAGTGATAGATACAGGACCCCAAACAGAGCACATGGGGACTTTTGCTACATTAAGAAGAGGAGAATGAGGCTATCCCCTCAACCCCCTCATGCATGGGAGAGAAGAGATCCATTAGCAGAGGGCGCTCTCTGTGCACAGATCTTGGAGAAATATCCAGCTCATTCCTTCATACTGTTACTAACTCTATTGCTTCGTGTTTTTCTTTTACTGGATAATTGCATCATCACCAATACTATCTCTTAAGTAAGTTGCAGTCTCTCGGGGGAAAATATTTTCTTTACTTCCAATCCACAAAAAATATATGATCCAATGTATTACTTGCATTATCTGGTCCATAATGAACTGAAAAATTAGTGACATGCAAGCCACCCACCCTATTGTATTTGGTTATAACAGGATAATATTTTCTAACCTATTGGTGACAAATAGCTGCTTTGATTTACTAGCCAGCATCATGTGTTAGATCCAACTGAGTAAACTTCTTTCTTTCTTTCTTTCTGATAACACTGAGAATAAATCCTGAGTTTTAGGAACAGGGTATTGATCTATGTGTAAGGAAAGATTGTTTCAATCTCTACATTTCCCATTTCTTTGTTTTGGGATTATGGCCAACCAGCAGAAAGTGGTTTATCATCTGGTACTGCTGCTGGATGTATTATCACGTTATCTTCTGGGTGGCACAGAGTTTGAGAACAATATTAGGATGACAACTCTGTTGGTTTCCTGTTGTCATGGAGATCTCTGTTCTTATACACACTCACAATACATGTCATGTATCTCATGTGAACTGTTGGTTCTCAAATAACAAAAATAAATATGCCTGTTTTTCCATTGGAGTTGTTGTTTGGATGCAGTGACATCTTAGTCTTGAAGAATGGGAACCATGCAGAGCATGCATAATCGATAGGGAATGGCTCAAGCTAGTTAAAAAAATTTCATTCTCTGTACAGTTCATTCAGAATGAGCCTGCAAGTCTTTGCATGCTGAATAACAAGGAGTACACAGTTGTGCAATCCAGTGCAACTGTGAGAGGACTCAGTATATTTGCAAATAAGTTGTAGTGTCTGCACTGAGAGTAGTAAGTCAGTTGCCCCTAGCTTAGTGTGACATTCTGGGATGCAATCTACATCAGTGAGGGACTGTGTCACCCTTGCCCTGCAACCTGAGGTGCCTCACAATGCTTTGTTGCTGTAACTCCCACTTGGGTCACTCACAAACAGCCTTCCAGCATGCAGGTCACACACTGTTAGTGCTTGTGTATTGCCATAGCCTTGGGCCAGCACCTCTGACCCTAGCAGCCTGTCACCAAACACCAGCCACACTCTGGCTTCCAGCAGCCTTGGTTACCATTTGCATAGTGACCCCAACACACTCCCAGTCCTACGCTGTCCAGCTCTCTCCTGGACAGTCCAGATATATTAGGTCCATTGACCTTCTAAGGGATTGATATACAACAATTTGTTTCCCTGAATGGAGTTAACCACGTAATTCACAACACTGAATTAGTTTTGATTAAAGAATAAAACATGTTTGTTTAACTACAAAGAGAGGTTGTAAATGAGTACAAGCATAGGGCATTAAAGTCAGAAATGGTTACAAAAGAAATAAAGGTAAAATGCTTCCCAGTGCTAAAACTTAACAGACTAGACTTGGTTCACAATAAAATTCTTACCACAGGCTCCCAGCAGCAAGTCTGCTCAAATTTCAGATCAAGATCTGCTCTCAAAGTCCAAAGGTTGTTTTGTTTGTTTTCTTAGGTGAAAAGGAGAGAGATGGATAAGGAGAGAGAAAAGTTGGAGTGTTGAGCCCCTCACTTTTATAGTTTAGTCACCATGTGGAATGCATTATCCTGCAGGATACCCTTCCATGACATTTGTTCTAACTGAAGGGCTGAAAACAGAGAGTCTGCTGGTGAAAGAGCGTCCATGCTGTTTGTGAAGATGCAGATCTGTTAGTTCCAGCCCCTCTTCCTTGCCAAAAAATGGCCACTTGACGTTTGATTTCCCATCAGTTTTGATGACACCTGGCTAGAAGCATCACTTTGTCCATTGCCTTTGAAATAGGTTTACCCACTCCCCTGACTTGTCTGGTCAACACACTTCAGTCATGATTGCAGCATATATTCGTAACTTTATATAAAATGTGTGTAACAACATTATATAATTATATTATTGACCAGTGAGTTGCTAGCTTTCAAATGATACCTCAAAAGGCATATTTTGTACAAAGATTATTGTGTAAGATGTGAATACAGGGATGCATTTGGTCACATTTAATCATTCCCTCTCTCTGATGAATAAAGAAAGAGACGGGGAGTGGTCGGTGGGTGTGTCTGAGGAGACACAGGCATAACTGCACTCCTCAGTCTGCAAATAAAGTGCTCTGCTCCGCACACTCACTTTGGCTGTACATGGGCTGTTAGGAAGAAATAATTTCATGGCAGTGCACCCATGCTCTGTATAGCGCAGGACTGAGTTTCTCTATGCTCCCTGTGTTAGGTGTCGTTGTTCAGGATTAGCTGATACATTACTCCCATTTAAAATCTGTTCTCCTTTCAAGAACATTGGAGTTTGACATTTGTTGCCTGCGTACTATGATCTATGTTGTTCTATCTGAGAAAATAAAGGTCCAGGCTCCCTGCTTTGCTCCCTGCATTTCTGTCTGAAAAAGTGCCAAGCTGCTGCTTAGGCTATGTCTACACTAGAGCTCTTACAGCAGCACAGATGCAGGTGCGCCACCATAAGATCTCTCATGTAGCTGCTCTATGCTGATGGGAGAGGGCTCTCCTATCCAGGACCGGCTCCAGGCACCAGCATTCCAAGCATGTGCTTGGGTCGGCAATCTGCAAGGGGCAGCAATCCCTGTGTTTTTGCCCCCAACCAGCACACTGAATTGCTGCCACGGATGGCGGGGGCCGTCCGTGTGCCATTAGGGTAGCACATGCGTTTCTGTGGCGGCGGGAATTTGGTGGCAGCTTCTATGTTCAGCTCTCCGTGGCAGCACAATTTCTGTCTTCCGGCTGAAGACAGAAGCTGCCTCTGAATTGCCACTGCCGCGGAAACGCATGTGCTGCCCTAAAGGCACACGGATGGCCCACACCATCCGCGGCGGCAATTCGGCGAGCTGCTTGAGGCAGCGAAAACAGTAGAGCCGGCCCTGCTGCCATCAACATAATTAAACCACCGCAAAGGAGCGACAGTAGCTATCTTAGCTCCTTCTGACATAGTGACTATTACTTATACCAGCAAAATGTATGTTGCTCTGTGGGGTGTTTTTTCACACCCTGAGCAACGTACGTTTTTCCGACATGTGGTAGTGTAAACATGGCCTTAGTCTTACTCATACAGTTTGCGTGGTTGGCTTTCCCGGGAAGCCTGTTCATATGCTTATTGCTCTCTGAATGAAATAGTGCTTCCCGCATTTGTTCTTTACTATTAACATCCTTATTTTTTTTTTAAGTTGTATCCCTAGATTTTTGAGCCCTCCATCAGAGAAAATATTTCATGATGCTGTTCCACTTGATCAAGCCCTTTCTGAAAACTCAAATGCACCTTATTAGGTAGAGTGGTGAGCGGAGAGACTGTTGAAGAATGTTCTTCTACTATGAAGGAATCGATAAACTGAAGGGTACATTTCACATTTCATTGTGTCCTGCAGAGAAGGGGTGCACAGAACTCACTGAAAAACAGTACTTCTCATTGTTTGCCGTTGATCAGATCTGATCAAAGGTTTTACTATGATACAAATATCCTATAAGTTGTGATCTAATATGAATTGAATATAGTATCTTTGTCTGAGCACTTTTCCTTTTTGATTTCATAAAGATGCAATATAGCACAGCTTGAAAGGGGAAAAGTTCAACTACAAACCCTAATGTTCTTTAGAACTTAAATGATTTAGTCTGACAGATGCCTTTTTAAGCTATTATAAGCTTTAATGAGATTGGAGCCAAGCATTTGCAATTAAGAATCAAAAGTGACTGTATTTAAATTTTATACAAACCTGAATTTATTTGGTACTATTAAGATCCTATAAAATATGCAAACATCAATGAGCTTGTTTTCAATGAATGTGGTGTTCATTAATCTTCTTATAGTTACAGAAGAAGTGTTACTGCTTAAAGGCAGTGTTTGCGCGAGCGCACACAAAAAGTTATTAAAAATTTTTGGACAAGATGTTTTTTGCTCCATGGTCTATTGAACATGTGATAGTATGAACCCTCTGAACCAACAAGTAGTGAAATCTTGTAAACACTGAAACCAGAGTTGCCAGCCATCACTCATCTTCTGAGACGCTCATACATGGTCATCTCACCACTTCTTGCTCCTTTCCTCTGTATACTTGTGTGACGTTATTGATATAAACTGGGACCATATAGAACATGGGTTGCAACCAAGGTTCTGTAGTGGCACCAAATCTTATGTAAAGGGGGTCATATAAGGTGTCTAAGACCAGGTTATGGGTTACTGGTTATGATTATGCTGTCTGTATGTCTGTATCATTTTTGTAGTTGAAGTTATGAATATTGGCTGTATACTGTCTGTATTTCAAACTTGTGCTGTGTTACTGGGAAAGATCCCAGACAAGTTGGTGTCAGCTCAGCTTAGCCTGCTTGATGGCCCATTAAGGACCATTAGCTACACAATTGACCCATTGAGAGGAGGCAGATACGCCTTGTGACTCAGCAGGGTGTGCAGAAACTGGCCCATGTGACTGCAGACTCCATTTTGCTGTAACTTTCCACAGTAGGAACAAAGAAGTGTCCTTACACCTGGAAAAGCCTATATAAGGCAGAGGCCTCATCTCCATCTTGTCTTCAATCCTGCTTCTTACCTCTGGAGGGACTTTGCTACAAACTGAAGCTCTGCACAAAGGACTGATGACCCATCCCAGCGGGGGATGTTCTCCAGAGACTGGATTTAAACCTGCAGTTTACTTCATCACTGCTACAAGCCTGAACTAAGGACTTTGCCATTACTGTATGTAATTGATTCCATTTAACCAATTCTAGCTCTCATCTCTATCTTTTTCCTTTTATGAATAAACCTTTAGATTTTAGATTCTAAAGGATTGGCAACAGCGTGATTTGTGGGTAAGATCTGATGTGTATATTGACCTGGGTCTGGGGCTTGGTCCTTTGGGATCGAGAGAACCTTTTTCTTTTACTGGGGTGTTGGTTTTCATAACCATTCATCCCCAGGACGTGTGGGACTGGTGGTGATACTGGGAGACTGGAGTGTCTAAGGAAATTGCTTGTGTGACTTGCGGTTAGCCAGTGGGATGAAACTGAAGTCATTTTTGTCTGGCTGGTTTGGTTTGCCTTAGAGGTGGAAAAACCCCAGCCTTGGGCTGTGACTGCCCTGTTTGAGCATTGGTCCTGATTTGGCACTCTCAGTTGGGTCCCGCCAGAACCACATCGTCACAACTTGGATGCCATATCCCACCTTATATATCACGCACAGACACAGGGGGCAGCCTGGTAGAGGGCCTCTCTTATAGCTGCTGACCCAGCCAGCCGCAGCTTGCTCTTCAGCCTTTTTGCTCCAATCGTGATTTTTCAGATCATTGTAGGGACATAAGTGATTGCAGCCCCCAGCATAGTGAAGTCCCAGAGGCATGTGTTATGGCCTTAAAGAAAGAAACTCTAATTTAGACAATTTGTATTTGGCTCCAAGATAAAATGCTAAAGATAAGACTATCATAATCCACATAAACTATTGGAAACAAAACTAGGTTTGAGTATTTGCACTCTCTTTTTTAACTTCTAAAATTTCTTGAAAGTAGCACTGTAAAGCCCAAGGGTGCAAGATGTGCCTTTTAGCCTAATGGCAAATTATATTAATAAAACAGCTGTAAAAAAACAAACAAAAAACTGCTTGTACAGAACTCTATAGCCTTCCCAATATAGCATGTAGGAGATGCAAGAACTGCTATACGCACTGTATATAAATGTATTAACCAGTGTGTGGAACACAATATGTTCTATGAGATTTTAGTATCACCATTACTAGCTGACTATTGTCTAAGCTCCAGTGAAGGAAAAAAATTAAATATTTAACATAATTGTAGGAAAAATTTCTAACTGCCACTATAGAATATTAATATGCACTCATTATGAAGCCACTTGTCCCTTTAATCAAGCTCTGCAAGATTAAGGCTCTTACTTTACCACCCAATCGATTTGTTTGCTGCAAATATGACTGAGCCACTACAGCCATTTTCCTTCATTGCTTGGGGTCAGATTCACAGACCTGAACTAGGGTTACCCTTTAATTGAATCTCTGCACCTGCATGAGACTCTATTCCTCACCCATAAGGGCTAAGAACCTCCCTTCCACACAAAATTAGATTGAAGTTTCTTTTTATTCCAGTATATTGCTCAGACTGAAGTCACAGCAAATTTTGTAGATGTTAAAGAAATAAGCCTCCACATCATTTCATGCTTCTTCCTCCATTATTATTTGTTGTTGTTGTGTACCCAATTTCATGTCCTTGCCACATACGTGTCAGCTAGGGAGTGTTAAAAGTTTTATTCCTGTGTAACTGAAGGCTTCTGCTCTTCCACTGTTTTGAGTCTGGAGTGGAGGCAGGAATACTGCATATTGCATAAAAGCAATAATTGAAGTGAAAATTAAATAAGCATAATTGAAAACAAAATGTACCTTTTAAACAGGAAAAAGAGATTTATGATTAAACTTCCATTGCTTAGTTCATAGCGGTATTGTTTTAAAAAAATGCTAGAAAGGATTGAGCTGTAAAGTTAATTATAAACAAAATGTACACATTAATGAACATAATTAAAAATGGACTTTAGCTGACCTCAAAAGGGAACAAAGGCTCTTCTCAAATGTCATAGGGTTTTATATTAGGCAAGAGTACAATATCTGTGGTAATTAGACTTTCAGCACATTTGGATATGCTAATTGGCTGTAACTTCTAATTAATTTCTTTATATAATTAAGAATGACATATCACTGAATGAATTTAATGTGTTTTTACAGTTGAACATAGCAATTGGCACCATTTTCTAAAATATTTTAGTAAAGAAAATGCAGGCTTTATAAAACAATTGGTTGTATTAACACTGGAAGGTGTTAATGATTCATCTTATGACGAAATGTATACATCTAGGTAAATATTTTGAACTAAGACCCTTCATTGTGCTGTGGCTAGTAATGTAGTTTAACAAATATGGTTTTCAACTGAATCAGATTGCTTGGTGAAGCTTACCAGAAAGGTAATGGTGTTGGGAGACCATAAAGAAATACACTGCAATGTAATAGTAAGGGCCAATCAACACAGATTGCTCAGCATTGCCCTAACTCTGCTCCCTTTGAAGTCAATGATAAAACTCCCAAGCATGTTCTCAGTCCAGGAGGGTATGGAAAAACCTAAATCTTAGAGATATTGACTAGAGGCTAGAGCCACAAAAGGGAATTAGGTGTTGCAATACCTAACTCCTATGCGCCCTCCTGCACAGTGGAATTTGCAGCCCCAGGTTAGATGCCCTGGCTCCCCGTGCATTGTATGGAAAGAGTTAGGCATCTAAGAAATGTATTCTCAGAAGCTTAAGGTAGCCAGTGGAAATCCCAAGGAGAAGGGCATTAATATCTAATGAATATTTAATTATTTATACAAAGTAAGCAAATATTCTTTCTTTTTCTGCATCATCTATTACAGATCCACCATAGTTTGCCCGTCAGATGATCTTTCCCTCAATCACTTTTAAGTGGGGCTTTTAGCTTAGTTAAATATAGTAACTGTTTCTTTATCAGTGAACAAAATGTGGTTTAATTAAAGCTAATGTAACTCTTTTCCTCAAAGTTCCGCTAGAAAACATGTGCTAGAGCAAACAACATGCTAGAATTATGTTAGCTACTATTTTCCCAATTAGCTTATCACTGGAAGTGAGGTGTAGGTATTGTTATAGCCATCTCACATTTTAAATGTTTTCGGTAATTCAGAAATCCTCACCCTTCTAAAACAATGAAAATCCTCCACTGTCCTGGATGATGTCATACACTGCACATGGTATTTAGGAGCAGAAACTGATAATCCTAATTTGCATTTTAAAAATGAATCTCTGGGCAAACCTGTAATAGCTTCCTACTCAGATTTGAACCTTAGCGTTCATAAACTGAGAAGCTAGCATGAAACTCCCCCAAGCTTATTACCAGCTTGGATCGGATATCGCTGCCACCAATCAGGATTCTGAGTACCTGATCAACTCCTGGTCTCCCCAAAATCTACTCTGGGGGACCCAAAGACTCAGAAACCCTGAGTCTCACCCCAAAGGGAAAACAACCTCCTCCCCTTGTCTCCTCTTTATCTCATCCCCAGCTCTCCCTCCCTGGGTTATCCTGGGCGATACTGTACTTAAACTCCTTGAATGCAAAACAGAGAGGGCAATTTACCTTCCCCCCTCCTTCCTCCCCTGAGGCTATTGCATTCAAACCTAGTCAAGCTAACACAAAGAGATTTCCCCTCCCTTCGTTCTTTAGCCTTAACCAGAGAAAAACCTCAAACAGGTTTTAAAAGAAAACTTTATATAAAAGAAAGAAATACATAAGAATATAAACTCTGCATCAAGATGACAAATACAGGGCTAGTGCTTACAAGAAAATAGGAATAACAGTCTGATTCAAAAAGATATCAATTTAAAACATTCCAGCAAACTCCACAATGTAAATACAAAACAAAACATATTAAAGCCTATTGTTTTGCTACCTTTGTACTTACAACTGGGAACAGAAGGTAAAAGAAGCTTGGAGATAGGGAAAAAAAAAAAAAAAAAGAAAGCTCTTCCCTCATAGCCGAGAGAAAACAAACAGACAGAACAAACCCCAAACCAGAAGTTCCCTCCTCACTTTCAAAACAATCCGCGTTCTCCTGATTGGTCCTCTGGTCAGGTGTTTGGTTCCCTTTGTTAACCCTTTACAGGGAAAAGAAACATTAACCCTTAGCTATCTGTTTATGACAAAACCCCCTTTTGATTTTCTATCCCGTTTTTTCGGGAAGGTTTTCTGTTGCTCCCATTTAAAGCTCCATAACAGGAATGACTGACAGTGTTATCGACAATGAGGTGACAAATTATATTTTATTTTTCAGCTTGGCTGCTGGAATCCTCTCACTGGTCTGAATGGGTCACTAACAGACAGAAAACTGGAGAACAACATGCGTGGGGTGGTTCTGCGTGTGGTGACTGTGCTGGTAAGAGATTCTGAGTGTTTTCCATTTAGAGGAATGCTACTTTTCTCCTTCTTGCTTTCTACTAATAGGTTATTGACTAAGAGTCACTAAAAAAGATTTTGAAAATAAATTACATAGTTTAAAAAGAAACTGAAACATAGTCAACTGTCACAGAATTGAGTTTCTCCTTGGCAATACTGGATCAATGGGAATTTTCCACAAAATAATTATTTTACCAATAAAGTTCATTTCAAAGTTGAAATTAAAGACATTAAAAGCTGTTTCTTCCATAGACACATAGTAAGTTATCAACCTGTGTAATCAACCTGTGTTAACTCAAAAGAGCAACAAAAACTTGCATACCAGCTAAGGTTTCCTAACTAAAACTCTAAATGATGCATAAGATATAGCTGCCTTCCAATTACTATGCCAAACTGAGTACAGTTTGACACAAATTACTGCACTCAGAAAATATTAAAGATTGGCTTAGGGTGAATTATGTTAATACAGTGAAATAACCTTCCTCTCAGGGTTCCCTGGGCCAAATTCTCCTCTGGGCTGTGGCCACTGCGTGTCAGGCTGCGGATCAAAGGAAGGGCCTGAAGCTGGCCAAGGAAGGGTGATACCCAAACAGGGAGACAATTTGGTGGCACAGAGCCTGCATAGAGGCTTTTGTGCTGTGCACCCTCCTGGCCACTTAAATAGAGGAGTTGACGTGGGAAAAGGGGGTGTGAGCAGTGTTCTCTGCCTGAGATGTTTCAACCTTGTGTGGCTATTCAAAGCTGGGACTGGCCCAACAAAGAGTCAGTCAAGATTCAGGGCAAGTAAAAAGGTTATTTTAAGCCACCTTTGTAGTCACTACCTCCTCCCAGTTGTACTCTCTTCTTGGTCATGAGTGAGGATTTGGACGCTTATTTATAAATAAAGATACAAGGGTGGGTTTCTGTTATTTCCCTTCTAGATGTTGCCTTGTACAGAAAAAAATTCAGCTGGGCTAATCTAGAGGGTGATATCAGTGAGTTAGGGGTACAATTAAAACACAAATTTAGCTTTTTGGGGTTTTATCCCATGACAGGTTAAAATCTAGCCTTTAGAAGCTACTATAAATATGGTAGTCCCGTGTGCTTTTACTATTGTCTGTTTTGTTTAAAAGAATCATATATCCTACCTTGGTTTTAAAAAAAAGAGAATAAATAGATATAAAAAGACAAAGTAGTATTTATATGTTTTATACTTTGATGCTAATTGGATATTCCTCAAAGTAGTATCACAACAGCAACGGATGGCCTTTGTACTTTGCTTGATATAAACTTAAATAGATTCAACATAATTTCCTTGCAACAGAAATGTTCAGCGAACATTCTGTATCAAAGGAAATTCAAACGAGTATCTTGTCTTTTTTTCATCCCTAGTTATCATTTCAGTTAGCTTGCCAGGGAGCATTCTTCTGTCTAACAATTATATTATGAACATTTAGCAACTTAGACACTGGTGTGGGGAAAAAAGAGTAATTACTGACAGTGATAGTTTTGTATAAGCCAGAAAAAGGAGGATATTTAAAGTTCAGCAACACATCACATGGAAGATTTAGTTCCGTCTCCACAGTCCCCACACAAAGAAAGACCATTGGCTGATATTTGCATCCGGGGGGCAATTTCTATTTTGTGTTTGTGTTATTTTTAAAGCAACGTTTCCAAACACAACTGCAACTTGGGAGTATTTAAATTGTGCCTTCATGCAAATTGATTAGTCCCTCATTTTGTTAATTGAGTCTTTTTCTATATGAAGACTATGAACAAGAGGCAGTTGGTGAAGAACACACAAATGATCCCCATTGCCTTTATTCAGTAAGACTTTCCTCTGTCTTTTAAGGAATTAGTAAGGCTTTGCGTGGTTGGTCAGTGTAGTCTGATGGTTCGAGTCTTGCAAAGCGGTCTGTGACCCAAAGTACCATCTAAGGCTCATTGTATTTTATACACCAAAACACATATTTTTCAAATTGGGTGCCTGAAGTTGGGCACCTGAATAAGGGCTTCATTTTCAGAGGTGGTAGGAATCTGCAACTCTGATTGAAATCAATTACATATTTCATCTGTTTGGATGATAAACATGAGTTGTGCTGATGGGTCCATTTTTGCTTGAATTCTAGAATTCGTAAGAGGTGGAAAGGGTATTCTTATATAATTATTTTCTGCTCACATACAAAAGTTTGGTGTAGAAAAGAAAAGATGAAAAAATCAGACAACAAAATGGAAAACTGAAGAAGGACAAAAGAGATGGAAAATACAATAATGGCAATTGTGCTAGTATTCTATCATTGTCTCTTACCTCCTCTAACTTAATTCTAGACTAATTACTGTTGTTGCTGCCAATTGTATTGATATTATAAATTTAGGGCCTGATCCTGCAAAGTTTTACTCTTGTGTGTCAGTGGATATGCTTGAGGAAGCAAAGTTTCACAGGATCTGGCCTTGATTGTGTCCGGGAATTAAAATTAATCTGTCATATTATTCTCTCTCTCTCACACACACACATGCACATTGCCCTAGTTTCCAGGCATGGCTGTTGCTTGTTACTAATTTTAGCATGGTTCAGCTCAGTTAGTATCTTTGGTTCACATCATTTATTGGGCATAATGGCCCGCTCCGCTTCCTGCCACAGGTGAGTGCCGGGAGCATCCTTTCCCCAACCTCCCCGCACTCAACGATGGCAGAAAGTGGAGCAGCCCAGCCCCAGCCCCCTCTACTCCGCCAGCTCCCAGCTGCGGTGCTCCACTTCCTGCTGCCAGTGAGTACGGGGGGCGTTCTTTCCCCAACCTCCCCACACTCACTGGCGGCGGGAAGCAGAGCACTGCGGCTGGGAGGTGGCGGAGCAGAGAAGACTGGGGCCATGTTGCTCCACTTCCAACCGCTGCCAGTTAGTGCCTGTCAACGGGAGGCGGGTGTGGATAAGAGTCGGAGCAGGCGGGTTGGGTAGGGGGTGGGGTCCTGGGGGTGATTGGGGACGGTGGTCTATGGAGGGGGTGGTCAGGGAACAAGGAAGGGGGGGGGGCAAAGCAAGTTTGATATAACACGGTCTCACCTATAACGCGGTGAGATTTTTTGTCTCTGGAGGACTGCGTTATATCGGGGTAGAGGTGTATTACAAAATAGAATAGTTCCACCTTAGAGCCAGTTAAAGTTACTCAGATATGGCTAATAATACCCGGTCTCATTATTCTCCCATTTGCACTTGCAGTTTTTATGATTAATAAACCAGAAAAAAAGATAAAGTGATTACATGTAGATAAAACAATCATAATTAGAAGGTTCTCCTGAGAGGGTTCGTGGATTAAAAGATTAGATTAAAGATGGGAAAAATAGTGGAATATGCAAATGTAATTGTAAGTGCAAGATTTATAAAAATGCACCCAGACAGTCCTCTTTATTCATAAAATATCATTCTGAAAATTATTTATAATTAGGACAAATTCCTAAAATATAGCAGTTATCAAGCAGCAGAGCTACAAGTATCCCATTACCCCTCCACTCATCTAATAATCTCTTCCCCCACATGATATACTCATCATAGAAAGTATTGATGCAGCTACAAATCTATTTGCCTGAATGTGCTCGTGTTGCTGTGCAGCAGAGCTCTACATAGGACTAATGTAAAGCCCTATGGCTGATTGGGATCTGAGAGTCCCACAGGACCTGCTGCCATAATAGCAGGAGCGGGTAGGACTGGGATTAAAAAATAATCCCATACAGGCCTCTACTATGCAGTGTACTCTAATAATAATATTTTCCTTTTGTGGCAAGTTCTTTGGATGAAATCCTGGCTCCACTGAAATCAATGGGAGTTTTGTCATTGCCTCCAAAAGAGGCAGGATTTCACCTTTTGTGTTTTATTATGGAAAAAAAGCCACATTATTCACCTGTGATAGGGTGTAGAAACCCCATACTGGAGGATAAGGGGTTAAAGAACAGCTCTGGGCCCAGGTGGCCCACCTGCAAAGCCTGCACATGCTGGAAACAGGACTTAAACTGGAAGTGGAGAACTTCAGAGGGTGGCAGGCAGTGGAAGGGGAGAGCAGAGCACTGCTCTTAGCTCTGGGGGGGAAAGTGCTGCCCAGGAGCTCATTGCCCGACACCAGACAGTGCAGACTTGAGCAAACCTACAAAGGAGAGGCTGGTGACTGAATGTGCAGGTCAGAGACTTTATTTGAGATTCTTTGATCTACTCTATAGGGAGAAGGAGACTTGGGTAGGAAGTGGTTTAGGGAGGCAGCTGCATAGCACCCCAAGATGCAGAGCGTAGCTGTCCACCATTGGGCCCTGGACTGGAGCCCAGTGGAGAGAGTGGGCCTGGGCTCCTCTGCCTACTCCAAGAAGACATGATGACCACAACAGGAGCCTTCACCCTGGGGGAGAACCCAACCTGGGAACGCCCAGATCCCAAGTCCCTGTGCTAAAGGAAAGGATTGGAATCCCTTGGGGGGCACTGAAGGACAGGACTATATTTACAATGGAGAGGTGACCTGCCGCATTCCTCTGACCACTAAATGGCACTGTTGATGGTGGTTCACCTTCTACAAGCCTCCCTAGTTAAGACTCTAACGCATTTTTTCATTCTGATCCTGATCAGCCCCACTCCCTCCAGCTCTCTGAACAAAGTTACTTTCTGTCTTGCAGCTCGTGAGTGGGTTCTGCTCAGATCTTCCCCCATCACCTATTGCCATCACCACCCAAGTAAAAGTTTCGGCTTAGCTAGAGAAATTGCTGTTGAATTACAGGGCTTTGACAAATTTCTGAAATGTATCGGATGTGGCATAACTCAAATACAGCTTAATATATTAACTTCAAACTTGTTTTAGACATTAGTTCTCTCTCACAAAACAAATATCTAGGACTGTTTTTACTTAGTGATCAGATTTTTAAATTTCTGTGTATATTAGAAGGACCCTTGTGCATTTTATTATTTCCTTGACAGATCTTGTGGAAGTTATATCTAATGTACAGTATCTGTGTAGAACTCCTAAATTCTGTGGAATAAATAGCTACTTGTATAGTTCATAAAAATGTATTATCAGCCTTAGTTCTATTTTAAGGACTTTGCCCCTGTGGGAGTAAATAGATAATTTAATAATGAGGATCAGTACATGTTGTTGTCAGATGCTACCAGCGTGGTGCTCTGCTCTGTTCAATGTTCATATCACTCGGCTGCGTGCATGTGTTCCCTCTGTGTGCTGTCCCAGCTCTTCGAAGATAGCTGACACAGCAGACCCCAAGAGAACCCCCAATGACCACAGAGTCTAGTAAGGTACGAAAGTACTTCGGCCAGGTTTATTGTCAAATGAAGCACAATGCTATTTCCCTCTAGATTTTACTCTACAGGACATACTACAAGTATGTGCCCCCTGGCAATGGACTTAGCTCAGACAGTGGCGGGACTTTCCACTGCCCCCTAGGCTGCACAAAGACACCGCCCCAGGGTTGCATTCTTATACACAGGTACAAACAAGCTACACGTCACTCCTGACATATTGAGGTGCAAACCTTCTACGTAGCAAGGTACAACCCCTCTATGTAGTAAGGTGCCACCTCTCACCTTGTATATGTTGGTTCGAACAAAACAACTCTTATCCATCATATTACCCTTTTGGCCCTGTCATTCAGATGGGTCAGCTTGTTCCTTGTTATCTGTGTGGAGTGTACAATTATGCAAATGTTCTGATATCTGGTGTCCAGTACCTTTTAGGAATGTCTCTTTTTGCAGCATCAACCCGTTCCTTGCCAGCTTCTGTGAGCAAGGCCTGCCCCTAGCTCACAGCTTAACTTTGCTTTATGTTAGCAAAGTCTCAACCATTACTTTAGTTCAGGCCTTAGGCCTCATACTGGGCCTCTGATACCGAGGTTTATATCTCAGGGCCTCCTCTTACTACACCTGTAATTTAATGCAGATGATCCAAACTGTGGTCCATAAACCTCTTGGTAGTTCTGACTTCTTTTCCTCACTAATCTGCATTTAAAGTCAACTAAAATACATTGTGTTTTCTAAATGTCACTTTTTCATGTAATCAATTGCTGAACTTGTCACAGAGATGTTAGACAGTCAGGAATGGGATGGGATGTAACCCATGTGTTAATGAATGGGAGGGGAGGTGCCCACATGATGAGCGCTCTAAAGTAAAGGTGTAGTCCATGTTATGAAAAACATTGAGAACCCCTTCTTTAAGGTATTGTAACATGGATAAAGAGTACAGTGGCCTTGTCTGGAGAATGCATATTTCATAACTACAACTATACAATGGTGGTGGTTTATACTTATAATTTTATAGAAACCAATTATAAGTACACACTGGAGTTAGATATGTTCAGTACTAGGTTAACCTGAAAATGCAGACAGGAACAAGGAAAAAAAATAGTAACTAGAGATACAGAATGGTATGTGGCAATACATATCTATGTATCATTTCCTGTTACTTATTAAACATGTTAATTAGGTATGGATTGAAAACTTTGTCCAACTGAATTACTCTGCAGGAACTAAAAAGAAAACAGACCATTGGGTTACACAGGTGTGAAAGAGATGAGGCAGTATTTGAGTGGCTTTCTATCTTCAAGCTGAATGTGAACGGGAAGAACTGTATGTTGAAAGAGCAATCGGCAGAGTTAAGGAACAGGGTAGCAAAAGGTATAATCAACATCTTGGAGAATATCATTAGGTGAGAGAGAGTACGGTACTTGTTTCACAGGATTAAACACAGAAGTGTACATGATGTGTATTTTTAAACAGGGCCTCCCAGAGGATTCAGGGGGCATGGGGTAAAGCAATTTTGGGGGCCCTTTCCATAAAAAAAACTTGCAATATTATAGAATACTATATTCTCGTGGGGGCCTCTGCGGGGCCCGGGGCCTGGGGCAAATTGCCCCAGTTGCCCCGCCCTCTGGGTGGCCCTGTTTTTAAAAACCATGAAGTAGTCAGTGCTTTCATGGATAAGATAATGGCAGATGGTCCACCTTTTCAGGCACCTTTTTTCACTTGCAGGTTTGGCACATAAAACATTTATAAATTTTTATTTTTTTTATAGAGGTATGGCATTCAGACAGAGAAAAGAAAACAAAGTAAGGTAGGAAGCCATGTCTCTGTTTCAAAAGCTGAGACTATCTTCAGGATTTAACCTCCACCACCAAGTTACACAAAATAACAAAAGTTCCTTCAAAGAAGGATAAAAAGAAGAAATAATCAAGGATTTAAGCATATCTAGGAGAACAAACAATGAGAAATGATGTAGAGTGAGAAATCATGGGACAAAAACAATGAAGGAATCTGAAACAAAGAGCAATGGAGCAAGAAAAAATGCTGGATGCTTTAGGGGAGATTGGGATAAAATTTTTATTACATTTATTACAGTATTCTATAATAAAGGCATAAAAGCTTATGTCCTCCCCACACACACACACGCTGTACCCCCTGTTGGCCAAACCCTTCTTTTTTTTCTCCATGGTTTCTCCATAAAATGCTGCCCTCTGTCTACATCCACCTTCATTCCCACATGCACCTACCTCCCTTCCTCCTTGCTCACCATGCCCCCATGTACCGTCTAAACACATGTGGGTTTGGTGCCTAAAAATTTATAAATGTTTATTTTCTTTAAGATATGTGGCATTATGAAACATATGTTGAGTGATATATACATGTTATCAGCATGACTGGCAATCACACACCACTATGAATTGATGATGCTGCTTGTGGTAGAGGTGAGGCCTCTCTCAAACATGTTCTGTAATTGTAATATGCATCTATTAGTCAAAAGATAGTGAAGTGTATGCATGGGTGGAATGTATGGATTATTTGATGGCGTGGTACAAAGGTTTTCAGTGCATGAGCTTGGGATGGCATGAAAGCAGCAAGTCTGTTATGTTGATAACCCAAACAAGTACCAGTAAAACCTGTATTCTATGTCTTCCACAAACTTGGTTGCCCACCAAAACTGGTAAAGATCATTTGTTTATTTCATGAGGGGATGCAAGGTCAGGTACTTTTAAATGGAGATCTCACTGACTCCTTTCCCATTTCAAAGGGAGTCAGACAAGACTGTGTCCTTTCCCCTGCGCTGTTCAACCGCTTCTTCACCCAAGTTGTCAACTGTGCTACAAATGGGCTCAACAGAGTCCTGTACATTAGATACAAACATGACAGCTCAGTCTTCCATCTTGCAAGGCTTAAAGCAAAAACAAAAGTAACAGAACTACTACTAAGAGAAGCACTCTTTGTGAATGATTGTGTCTTCCTGGCACTCACACAGGGAGATCTCCAGTGCATCATAGATTGCTTCGCTGAAGCATCAAAATTGTTTGGCCTCACAATCAGCCCGGAGAAAACTGTGACGTTGCCCCAATCATCTTCACCGCTCCATGCTATATCCTCTAACATATCTATTAGTGGAATCCAACTGAAGCAAGTTAACAGTTTTACTTGTCTTGGCAGCAACATCTCCAATGATGGATCTCTTGACAAAGAGATCATGAACAGAATGCAGAAAGCTTCTCAGTCATTAGGAAAGCTATGTAACAATATCCTGAAATTTCACAACAATAACCCTCTCAACAAAAATAAAACTTTAAAATGCGTTTGTGCTCAAATCTCTCCTCAAGGGCTGTGAGACGTGGACACTATACAAATGGTATATCAAACAGCTAGAGGCCTTCCATATGCGGGCTCTGCACGCCACTATGGGGATCCACTGGCAGGACAAAATTATCAACCTGGAAGTTCTCCAAAAGTCAAATGCCATAAGCATTGAGGCCATGCTGATAAAAGCCCAACTACACTGGGCTGGACACATCATTAGGATGCTTGAATATCGACTCTCCAGAAAAATTTTCTATGGAGAATTGGCACAAGAAAATTAGAATCAAAGCCACTCCAGAAAGCGCTGCAAGGACAGCATCAAGAACGGCACACACTGTTGTGCAATAAAACTGGATGATCTTGAGAAAGTTGCATTAAATAGATCAGCAGGGCAACACACAACGCTCAGAGCTTTCCAAGTCTTTGAAGAAGACAGAAATCATCGATTGTTAGCTGCAAGCGAAAGCTTATATATAGCTATAGCTACCAAGACACTCACCAATGACTTTATCTGCCCGATCTGCTCCTGAGCATGCATGTCACACCTTGGACTTCAGAATCTCTCCAGAATCCACAAAAAGAGAGGGCATGAAAATGTCATTGTCGAACCGACGGACTACACACACTATGTCACAGCGTCACACAATCTGTGTATACATATGTTGCAGGAGAACTATTTTGGAAATATTTTAGAGGAGTTTTAAAATTAGTCTTGGGATGATTCTTCATCTTTAGTTGTGAAAAATACAAAATTCCCAAGATAGCAACAAATCCCCACTTTTCTTGATGTTTCTCTCTCGGCTGTTCATGTCCATTTTAGAAGATTGGACAGGAAGATTTTTTTTTTAAACCAAACACATGAAGAAAAATGTTCACTGAAATGTCTGTAATTTATATTGACACTGGTAGATGATTTTATTCATCCACCAGTGAAATAAACACATCATGAAGATTGATACATGATACAGTGGGCTGGCTGTTTGCTATTCTTTCTAGTTACACAAGTCCTTGAGATGGAAGCTGTCATTCTGTATGAAATACACATTATAAGATTTACTACCTCTTAGGAGACAGTCAGCTGGAATGGAACTTTCTCTGACCATGCTGCTTTTCCTACCTGGAAACTGGAATCCAAATATCAGGTTCAGAGGATGGTTGGACATTTAGGAGAAGAAGTATAAACTATCTTTTTTTATGAATGTATCATCTGATTGTATATATTTAGAAAAATAGGGTTTGGCAATTTATAATTTAAGGAGGGTAATAGAGCAGTAGGCATACAGAATGGCAGGATTGAGTATCTCTTGCACTAAGAAAGGCTATATCATTTAGAATTAAATATTAAAGTGAACTATTTGCTTTTGGCGCAATGGCTGCAGTATCAAAGTTTACTTTACCTTTTTACAGGTAAGCAAAGTATTACTAGTTATAGCAGTATTTCCTTTTATAGATATTGTTTATATTTATATGGCCCCATTACCTGAGGATTTCACAGTCTCTAATGTGTTTAACCTTATAGGATCCATGTGAGATAGAGAAGTGCCATTATCCCCGTTTTGCAGGTGAGAGACTGATTTTCCCAAGGTCACACATGAAGTCTATGGCAGTACAAGGACTTGAAACTTCCCGTCTCAAGTCCTAAGCTAGTGCCATAATCACTGGACATTCTTCCTTTGGGAAAGTCTGCTCAAATCAATCATACCTTATCTAGTGATAGAAAAGTTGTTTTTTAAAAAAGCCTGTGTCCATTATATTAAAAAGCCTGAATTATTTAGGCCTATATAATGACATGCTCAAACACTATAAATGAGCTACCGTCCATAGAAAAGGAGAATGGGAATTGGAAGACCTGAGTCAGTTTCTAATCCAGCTGCTTACTAGTTTTGTTACTTGGAAGCAAGTCACTCCACTTTGCATCAGTTTTCCTTGTGACCTTATGCACGCCTGTATTCACACCCTGCGCACTCCTGCAATGATAATTGTATAGAATATGCCTTGTGAGGTATCATATGAAAGCTAATAACAGGCTGGTTATTAATATGTTGATAAACAGGTCTTTCCTAGACAAAGGAATGTAGATTATCTCCATTTACTTATTGGCAGTAAACATAACAATCAAAATAAATCCTGGTGGGGGTTATCCTGTTCCTATACTCGAAAGACAGAGACTTAACATGGGTCTTGCACCCTAGGGAGACACAGGAGATTGAATTCCAGGAGACCTACCTAAGTTGTAAGACAAAGACATCCCTTCAGGGATATAAGGAACAGAGTGAGACTCCATCATTATCCTTCACCTCAGGACACAACGAAACGAAGTGATTTGATCTCTGTGATTGGTCCTGGCCAGTAAAAAGGCGGAAAGAAGACTGTGGGTAAAAGAAACCATCTTGAGCAAAAACTCTATATTTGCTAGATTGTTTTAGACTTTTAGATGCTTGTTTTCACTTTTATTTGCTTGTAACCATCTCTATTTTTATCTCTGTTACGTGGTATCACTTAATCTATGCTCTTTTTTTAATAGACTTGTTTTGCTTTTATTATAAACCAATTCAGTGCTGTGTTTGGAGAGCGGGGTGCATTTACCCCAGTTAACTTAATAAACTCTTTAAAGAAGTAAAAAGAACAGGAGTACTTGTGACACCTTAGAGACTAACAAATTTATTTGAGCATAAGCTTAATTCTTTTGCATAGAGACTGTCTCGTTTGGCCAATGTACATGGCAGAGAGGCATTGCTGGCACATGATGGCATATATCACATTGGTAGATATGCAGGTAGACCAAAAGAATTAATGGACACAAGTCTGACATCAGGAATCATAACACTCGAAAACCAGTAGGAGAACACTTTAACCTGTCTGGTCATTCAATGACAGACCTGCGGGTGGCAATTTTGCCACAGAATAGCTTCAAAAACAGACTCCAACGAGAAACTACTGAGCTGGAATTGATATGCAGACTAGATACAATCAACTTAGGTTTAAATAGGGACTGGGAATGGCTAAGCCATTACAAACATTGAATCTATCTCCCCTTGTAAGTATTCTCACACTTCTTATCAAACTGTCTGTACTGGGCTATCTTGATTATCACTTCAAAAGTTTTTTTTCCCTACTTAATTGGCCTCTCAGAGTTGGTAAGACAACTCCCACCTTTTCATGCTCTCTGTATGTGTATATATATCTCCTCAATATATGTTCCATTCCATCTGAATGGAAGTGGGCTGTAGCCCACGAAAGCTTATGCTCAAATAAATTTGTTAGTCTCTAAGGTGCCACAAGTACTCCTGTTCTTTTTGCGGATACAGACTCACATGGCTGCTACTCTGAAATTTAACGGAGTAGTGACTGTGAACTTAATATCTTAATGCATTGTGACAGAGGCTGGGCATTGCAGAGAAACATCTCTAAGGACTTTGGGGTCTGGAGTTCACTGATTGTTACCTGATAAGCGAGGTTTGGGCTGGGACAGCCTTGAGGAATTTGCTGGTGAGGAAGGAAGACTGTTCTGGCAGAAAACTGATGCATAATCTAAATTGCCAGCAAAACTCACTCTTGCTCAGGCAGAGAAGTAACACAGTGGCTCTGTTCTGGGTAGTCCCAGCAGTATGTTACATTCCTATCAATAAAACTTGGATAATTATGTGTGACCATCATTTTAACAGATTTTGGGATTATCAAAGGGAAGTGCGTACATAAACTAAGGAGGGATTTTCAAAAGTGGATTGGCCTAGTTCTTCTTCCACTGAACTTAATAAGAGTTTTACCATTGACTTCAATAGGAACAGAATTATGTTGAGTGTTTCTGAAAATCACGCCCTGAAAGTATGATTCTTACCATAAGTCTTTCTTTACTTTCTATAATATGCACCATCTAGGTTAATAATGTTAGTATAGGTACAGAATAAAGCATGCTATACAGCTTCAGAAGTCAAGATTGCATTGTTTGGAGCAACATATTAGGAATAATATGCAAGATGACTCTAAAAGCTTTAAATATAGTCTAGTCTTAATGCACGTTTTTATCATATCTACTATGATGGCTCAGAAATGGCTATTGTGGATGAAAATCAATACACAAAGCTTTGCCGCATCTTAATATAACACTGGCATGATATTGCCATGAAGGAAACCTCAGTCCTGTAGTAAGACAATAGAAGTATTTTAAAAAGCACTTTTTAGAAAAAGAAATTGCATTAGTAGCAACAAACCCATAAAAAGGCGGAAGTTTACAGTTAGAGCCTCCGATTCAGGAAAGCATCCCTGTTTCAGAGCATTACTTAAGCATATGATATTTAAGCACATGTCCAAATCCTGTTGAAGTAGGATGGTAAAAGTTCCATTAAAGTCAGTCAGCATTAGGTTACAGCGCAGAATGAGTTGTGATTTGTGTCATGGGTAGGCATACCTGCACTAGCTTTAATTTAGCTGCTGTGTATAAATGTGGTAGTGAAAACATGGCAGCCTGAGCTTTGATGCAGTTCAGCCGTCCCTGTCCAAGTCCACCAAGGATCCTCCTGCGTATGAACTCAGATTGCTAGTCTGCATTGAATTCCAGGCCACTGTGTATTCACTGCTATTGTTACCCATGCTTGCTAGATTAAAGCTAGTGCAGATATGCCTACTTGTGCAACAAACGCACCTTCTCTTGCTCCATAGATGTTCCCCTAAGTACATGAAGAAGTGCTGTCCTGAATAGGGACCCAATTTAAAACTCCATTCTTATCTTACTTATCTCAGCTTCTAGGGACTGATCATGTCAATAGTAGTCAATGGAAGTTGTGTGAATGCAATTGATTTGCTGATCAGGCCCTCTGTAGTACGGATGATCCTAAAACAATGGTTTTGTATCCAGCCTGTTGTTATACAGGTCCTAAATTGGGTGTTAAAAACAGTATAAGACTTAACCGCAATTGTCTTTGTTTTTGCAGGTTTGAGACAGACCTTTAATTTTAGTATGGGGGGGAGGGTGTACATATGTCTTTTAATTATTTTTCTGTAACCATTGCTAGTAGGAGGATTATCTATAATGAAAAAATTAAATGTTTCAATTAAATTTTAGCCATTGATTCTAACATAAAGTAATATACTTTTGCTGTTCAATTAAAAATAACAAGCTGCTGAACTGTTCCTATCCAAGTGTAATCCCTGAACCTCTGGTCAATAAATCACTCAAGGAAAAGACATCTTTGGGGCTGAATTTCTCTCTGAAATCTAGAGGGGAATAAAGTCCAAAGTGATGAAAATTTAAAACTCAAACTTTTAAAAAAAGTCAAGGAAAAGGTGATTGCACCAACTAGCCTCTTGTGTTTGAAAAATAGCTTGGCTGTAGTTTATGGCCTTTCGCATTGCTTCCTCTCGGTTGTAATGGCTACATTTGGTCATCCAATAGCCGAAAAGAAAGGAGCTGAACTAGTCAATAATGACTGAGAATTTCACATTTGGGAGCAATTCCATGATGTTTACTGGTGACTGCAGTTGTCAAATATCATGGTGTATATTTGCCTCATGTGATTACTGAGCCCACGCTCTGTCTGCATGAATCGTTTAATGTGCCTGCATGCTGTTTATTACGTTCAATACTGAGTTCAGACTAAATGTCATACCTCACTCTGCTATAAAACATGAAAGAATGTGTAAGGTAGAGCTACATTTCTTGTTTCACTTGATTTCTCTCTCCCCCGTCCTCTATCCCTTTCATCTTTGCTAGAGAGGAAAGGAAAATGTATGCTCCTTAATGGAGTCACATTTAATGAATTCAGATCGTCAATATTAAAATATCATAATCTGGTATGTTCAGAAAATTATAAATAGTAGACAGAGGTCATTTTCATATGCTTTATGAATTCTAATCACAATTAGCTAATCTCACCACTCTTTTCCAAACACAACAGGAGCGCATAAGGTCATCCATCTGCAGTTTTAGAATCAAGCCTCAATATGTGTTGTAAACCTTCAGAGATTCTTTCTCCAGTTGTACAAATCAACATATTTCTGTTCACTGTTTGATTTCTATACAGCCTTCTTTCTAGGAGGTGTTTTCTTGGAAAAAGCTCAGGCTATTTTATGATTCATTTAAAAAGACCATCCTTGGTGACATGTGACTCAGCTAAGTAGAAAAATAATGTCCATTCATCATCTTCAGTTTTTTTTATGAGAATGTCGTATTTGTGAGAGGTGCCAGCTTGACAGCCATTTATCCAAAAAATCCTGTTTTTTTCCCTGTAGAGTGAGCATCACATGGAAAGCAGCAATGTAACACAGCTTCTCTTCTCTGGCTCACTTTCCCTTGTGAGCCTCAACTTCAGACTTGAAAGTCCACCTCTGGCATTAGAATGGAATTGGGTTTCCATGCCCAGTCAAATGTCGGTTTCTCTGCTGAGTCTACCAATAAGGAAACCAGCGGGTGGTGATGGTTTGTACACTACTCCACTGTGAACTGGACTGAGACTACCAAGTCATTTCACATAGGCCCCTTAATGTAACCTTATTTCTCAAGTCCTTAAAGATACTGGCCCACTGATACCAACAATGATGCCTTTCCTACTTTTCAGAGACATTTTATTTCCTATAATGTACTCATTAAAGGCCATCCAGAATATTGGCATGTCTGTGAGAATTTCTTCAAAGGAATTAGTAATAATACATAGCATCTTAATCCTACAGTCTCACGACACTTTACAAAATTTGTGTATCCTTATCCCCATTTACATGTGGGGGAATCTAAGTTCAGAAAAGATAGGTGACCAATCCAATGCCATATTGCAAATGACCAGTTAGGTCAGGAATGGAATGCCGGTTTCCTTACTTCTAGTCATCTGCTCTAACTAGACTTCACTGCCTTTCTTATTATCAGCTCTGTATAGTACACTGAGAAAACCAGCTGCCTGGCAGACATATCTAGAGAAAATTCCCCATCTCTCTTATTTCACATTTTCTGAAAATTCTGTTTAAATCAATGCTATCCCCCTGAAGCCAATGTGTGGGTGTAACAGAAGGCAGAACTTGGCCCTTGGTAACTTTTTTCAATTCTGTCTTTCATATCTCTCTATAGCTCACCTCCCTTATTATATTGCTGTGCTCTCAATTTGCTTCCCCTAGTCAGGTAAAGTTAAAATCTCTGATACTTCTCAGCTTCCATTTCTATCCTTGACCGAATTTATTGGCTTTTTACTCCCTTGTCCATTTCCCCTTCTCCTCCTGAAGCCTGACCTGCTGTATTTTGCAGTCTCACTCTTCCACCCCTTTTCCTTCACCCACATACGATGCTTGCTTTCCACTTCTAATCCTCCTACTAGGCATACTAGTGCCTAAACACAGTATAGATTTACTTAAATACTGAAATACGACAAAAAAGGAAAGAGATTCTATGGATTAAGAAGACTCATGCCTTCAGGAGATCTGGGTTTAATTCCTAGCACAGTCACACACTTCTGTGTTGCCCAGGTCACATAATCTCTCTCTGCCTTGGTTCCCCATCTGTAAAATGTGGTTGATACTTCACTACCCCACAGAAGTGTGAGATGCTCAAATACTTTGGTGATGAATGCCATAGAAAAGCTATAAATAAATAAACTTTATAGCAACAGCTAAGTGAAGCAGGCAAATGCTCTCCAGGGTTGGCATCTCCAATATATTTTTGTCATTTCTTCTTTTCCCATCACCTGCCTTGATCATGTCATGTTGTCTTAATCACACATTTAACTTTATGCATGATCTCCAGAGGTGCTGACCTGACAGGGTCTTGGGATATTTCATCTTCAAGTTCTTAGACTGTAAGATCCTCTGGGCGCAAGAGCCTAGCCTTATGTTTGTAAACAGCCATGCCTTTCCTCTGGAACTATATAAATATTGGCAATACTGTACAGCTTTCCCTTTATAGTCATGTCTCATTTTCTCCTCTCTCCGGCTAATCTTGTTGGATCAAATCCTGACCTGTAGCTGTTAGATGGCTATGGGATCCACTGAGGCAGAAGAAGCTCCATCACAGGCCAACTGAAGTAAAGCGGGAGCAGCAGAACCCGTGGGATTCAGTCAATCCACCCATTCACAAATGATCATATTGATTGATCGTAGGACTCCCTGTGAGCCCCTACCTCCCCAGGCTCCTCTTTCCTTACCGTGTCCTCACCAGTTGCTCTGTGGGGGTTACTGAATCCCTCTGCAGAGGTAATTCCTGCAGTCCTTGAGTGGGGGAGATAGGCTCATTTTCTTCCCTTCAGCAGCTCAGCAGGACTTGAGTAAAGAGTCACTTAGCGGCCCATCCCATAGTAGCTTGATTGACTCCTTATTTCCATGGAAAAACAGGGGCAGGATTGTTTTGGTTTACTGTAGCCTGCCGGAAGCTTCATTGCCTTCCTGCCACCTTCAGTCTTCTTTTCTGTACCTAGCATGCATGTTTGTGTCTCCCACCCTAGCACAATCCCACTTTTTACTCCCCTAATTGTTCCTGTTCAGCACATGAGAAATTTTTTTAAAAAATTAATTGTCCTGTTTTCTCAAAGAGAAAAATGGTCACTCTTTTTTGTTTTCACATATTGTTAGGGAAATGTCACTCTCCCTCTCTAAACACAGGATCAATAAACCACTACTGTAGTTTCAGACAGCAGCATTTTTGGGGGAAAAAAATCAAAAACCACATGTAAGAAGCATTTTTGTTCTCTCTTGAATGTTTTTTGAGTACCTTTAACATATTACAAGAAAGTTAGTGATGGATTTTGCTTTCCTAGTATTCAACAAAAATGTGCATGTCTGAACATCTTTCCACATAGCAATGTGGGAGATTGTATCTTGTTACCCATCTGACACACTGGATACCTTTTTTCATTTTGACTCTCTCACCATCAAAGAATATTACCTAATTTAATGAAAGATTGAAATTAATAATGAAAGCTGCACACTTTAAATGCTGTTTAAAATCGGCTAAGCAATTAGCTGATGCTTTTAAGCTGATTGAATACAAATTCAGAATTATGAGCAGCTATTATCTAATAACCCAACAAGTGTTGTGAATAAATCCGTGCTAATATGAAAATTATCAGCTCCTGGAACCGTCTGTTCTACAAGCAGAGACTTTGTGCATAATGCCCTTAGATTGATAAATTGCAGATGTTTTGGGGAGAGTATTCATTTATTCCTCTAGCTTGTGTTTATGCTTAGGGTATCTGTCATCCAAATGATCAGCAAATCAGAATTCACAGTTTGTTTTCATTAATAGGCAGACAGGTCTTCATTGACTTAGTCTCAATTCTTTTAATGCTCTTTGGACCCAATCTCTGGAAAATAACTTAATGGATTGGGTTCAGTTATTGCTTTCCATTTTTATTTCTTCTGGTTTTTAGAATTATAAAAACGTAGGAGTGGTAGGTACTTCAAGGTCATCCAGACCATCCCCCTGTCATTTTCGATGATTGTACATGTAATTTGAAAGAAAACAATAGACACTGACAGATGCATAGTAATATCTTGACAAATAAGTCAACACTTCTTTCCCTCTGAGAGTCATAAAAGAATGGTTTGCCAACACAATCCAGTCATGTGCTTATTTGTTTGATAGTGTCCTTAACATGTAGTTATAGTCAGGACAGTGTCAACAGTCTCTCAAAGTGTCACCTTATTCAAAATATCTGCCTTCTGTGTATCTTTGAGTCATATCTACTTAGGTTATTGGCAAAATTACAATTGTGAGCCAGTATAGCTGGATTATTTTCCACCTTGTGCAATGTGCAAAATACTCAGCTAAGATCTGACAACGGAATCTTCATTACTGGTGACGATGTGTGAGATACAAAAAGATAATGCAGCTTGACTTTCAGATCCAGGTTGTGTTTTCATAGGGGAATAAAAACCAAACAAACCCTTTTTACATGTTAACAGTACATTTCATCTGGATATCACTGAAAGAGTTGAACAAATAAGGAGATATGGAACATCATTTTTAGAGTTACCTTTGTGTGTGGCAAAACCACTACATACTTGATTAGGACTTGGATTGCAAATCCACACAGAGCAATAAGATCCTTCCTTTACATAGAGTTGTGGGCTACAAACATTAGGAACAAGAGGTCAGGGAGTGATAGAGAATTGGATGCATGCAGCCTTGGTCCCAGCCTCAAAGAGCTTAGAGTCTGTATGCAAGACAACAGATGGATATAGACAAATCGATGGGGGAATACAAGGAACCAGTGAGATGATATTGGTCAGCATAATAGGTGGTGGACTCAAGTGTGAGGGGCAGCATGAGAAAAAGCATGAAGGTGCTTGTATGAAAATTTTACAAGTGGGCTATGGAGGCTGGCATCATTGGCTAATTAGAGGTGGGAGTCAGTCTCTCAGTTGTGAATGAGAGATGATAGGCAGAGTGGAGATACTTTCTCAGATGATCAGCAAAATGACAGCCCAGATGAGAACCCCCAAATCAATCACCTGTTAGCTAGCTGTGTGGCAATCAAAACTTTCTTGTACTCAGAAATATGATTTTGGTTGTCTTTTTATTTTAGCAAAAATGTAGAAAAAACATACAACAGAAAATATAATGTAGAGGAAAAAGGAAAGTAAAAAATATTGGTTAAAACAACCTTGGAAGTGCAGAGAATATATTGTGGCATGATTTAACTTAAAACTAAACCACACTTACAGATCTTTGTGAAAAATGAAAGAAAACGGTACTAACTGGGAAGTCTTATCTATGGACAAACTAACTCACCAATCCAATGTCTATTTTTGTCAGATACTAACGACATCCTTTGCTGAATATTTGCAAAGTCATGTTTTCAGAGGCAAACCCACCTCTTCTTAAAATATTCCATTTAGTATCCACGAGGTGAAATCAGTTAAAATAATGTCAACGAGTTTGTCTTGTCATGTTATAAATGAATAATCTGGTGTTTCCAGTTCACAGTGAAGGAAGAGAAGGGCAAGAAAAATATTAGTCTTTCAAGTTTGTGGATTATTCTTGTCCAGTTTTAGCCTACAATGTTAATTAATGATGGCATTTATTTGTCAGGTGTATCAGATTTTTGTACTCAATAGAAAATGACAACCCTGTGGAATCCTTCATATTTATGAGTAGTCATCCTACGTGCATCTCTCTGCAGGACTGAAATTAAATTGCACAAACAGAAGAATCCTGTACCAAGAGGCATTTGATATTAGTCTTTTGACTTATTTTTGAAATATTCAGCAGAAAACAAATCAGTGACTTTAACAATATCTGCAAGAACTAGATCTTCAGCAAATGATATTTAACAGAGCCCCTGAGACATCATTAATAGTGTATTGTGTAATTCAAAAGCTTATTTCAAAATAATAATTGATTGAATATATATCAACATAAAAAGCACAGCTGCATTTTAAAACAAGTGTGAAATCTTCTTTCTACATTTAATACCTTTTGAAAATGCAAATAACATGAACAAGACTCTGATGCCTTATTTCAGTTCGATAGCATCTTAGTGTTGCCAACCCCCACTATTCAAAAATCCTCTGTGAGGCCCCCAAAATCATGAGGTTTTTTTGTAAATACATTTGGAGTTCTGTTTGTTGTCTGGTTCTTGAACCTTAAGGATGCACTTGGGTCACTTTTTCAAGTTCTAAATCCCAAACAGGAGGGCTAAAAACTTAGTTTTTCAGAAAGAAATAACATGAGACTCTCAATAAAATTCTAGGAGTTATCCACGTCCTTTACTCCACAAATCATCCTATTCACTAAAATGGGACAGACCACGGAGTAACTACAATGGGATGATTTCAGTGTGAGTAAGGATATCAGAATCTGGGTATCTGGGTAAATTTTGTCACTTTACTCATAACTAGTCCTATTTAAGTAGTGGGATTACCTGCAGAGTAAGGTATCACTCACTGTGAGTAAGAGCTGCAATATTAGGCCCACAGTTAATTTTCTAGTTTCATGAAAGCATAAAATTTCCTGATACATTTTTAAAAAATTTAACCTCCTTTTTAGTCAGTGCAATAACTGGTTATGTTACTACCTTTCTCTCTATGTAGGAGGAGCCATTTGTAATGGTGTCCGAGAATGTTTTGGGAAAACCGAAGAAATACCAGGGTTTCTCTGTTGATGTCTTGGAAGCCTTAGCTAATTACCTTGGCTTTAAATATGAAATTTATGTTGCACCAGATCACAAGTATGGAAGCTCCCAGGAGGATGGGTCATGGAATGGACTGATTGGAGAACTAGTATTTAAGGTAAGGAGGTTAATTATTTATTAAATTAAAGGTTTATAATGACCCAGAAGCATGTAGCTTATTTATTGATGTTGCATCATTAAGTGCTCCCTTGATGGCTCAGTGATATTGTTTTATATAGTTACTGCCTATGCTAACAGGATCTGATACTGCTACCAATGCCTTGGGGAGTGATGGTGAGAAGATGAACATGGAATGATTCATCTGTTATCAGGGATCTTTCATCCAGTTTTCCAACCATAATATAATACTGTGAGGTAATGTGGTAAAAACAAACAAACAAAAAAAAAGACAGCGATCGTCAGCCTCCTAATTAATTTTGCAAAACCAGAGGCTGTTCTAAGGGGGAAAATCCTATGTTACTTTAATTAGTAAGACATTACATAAATAATGTATAGCACCTAGAGAAATATTGGTGGTGATGAATAAGTAAGTAAGTATATGATCAATAGAAAATGTTTTATTTATGTATAATGTCTGTATGATGTAGATGCATCAATTGAAAGCAGTATATTTGTTAATCTGTATTTAATAAACCATCTTCGTTTACTTAATTCTACATTAAATGTTTAATATTGCAGCATATCTAAATTAAACAAAATAAACATGCTTTATTTGGCTTTTTTCCCACTCTTCCCAACGTATCTGAGAATGAGGTTAATGATAAGGATATGTGGTTACATAGATTAACTGTAAATATAGTAGCAAGTTTTCAATTGATTGTATGTTTAACATATGTATGTATAAAATCAGGAATACTAATGATATCAGGAGTCCACACAGGCCATCTACCAGTCCATTAGTAAATGCAGAAACACATATAGTGCACATCCCAAAATCAAGACACATTTAAACATGTGATGTACTTAAAGTAATGTAAGAGGAGCAGCCTCATCCAGTGAGTACACAACATTTTTGCATGTCCAATTTAAGAGCCAATGTCTGAAAATTTGGGCCAAGGGATTGAACACTGATGAAAGGGTAGCAGGAAAGAAGGCAGAGTGTGGGAGGAGGGGGGACTTTTGAAGACATGTGTATAGTTTCCTTAAAACTATCTGGAAGCCTGGGAGGAGGGTGACTTGGGAAGGTTCTAGGCATAAGTGGTACAATGAAGCATAGAGGGAGAGACGTGCACACACACTCAGCTTTATGGATAATACCATTATCTTGATAAAATTCCTTTTTCAGTGTAAGAATAAAACAACTCTTACTGTGATTCTTTACGTCGTCACATGGAAATAGTTGTTTGCATGGTGCTCTCTTTCTTCATATGTTTGATTTAACTTTTTAGAATGCAAATTCTAGAGGGCAAGGACTTTATCTGCAGACGCATCTGTACTGCCCCTTAGTACTTTAGGGGTGCTGGTGTAATATAAATAATAGTTGCTATAAAAAGGAATGACAAATGTAAATGACTTAGTGGTTGATTGTGGAAGCCATTTTCCAAGTCTGCAAGTGATATTTAATTAGCAGTCACAGCAAATAGTAAGGAGCAATGTAATCAGATTAAGTACCTAGACCATTAAGTACTTCGGCTAATAGATGGCAAATGCAGATAAGTGTTGAATAATAAGTCTCGCGGTAAAATGCACTAAAAATACCCTATTGAATATCAGCTAAATGGTAAAATGATATAGTATGCGGACTAAGAAGGGAGGTGGGAATTAAAGAGCACTTGAAATGGAAAATGGATGATCCCAGGTGGTAGGTTATAAATGAATATGTAGTAATCAAATACCGATAATAGTGATGGTGTCAACCTTATCTGCATTGCTTAATAAAGCGAGGTCTATTAGGATGTAAAATAATCACCCATGAAAAATGGAGGCATCCCTGTTATTTGTAAAAGACTGGAAAATGCACTAGAACACCACTAGGAAATGGACTAGTTATTTTAAGAGGTATTTACTATATATCCAGCCTCCGTGATGTTGTTATCCTCAAGAATTTTAAAAGTTAGCTTTAGATAAGACATTGAAAAGTTTGGGTGGATAGTCAATGATTGTCAGTACTACTTTGGCCTTGGATTGAGGGAGCAAATCTTGTGAGAAAAAGTTCTTTGGCACTTACAGTATTTGTTGGTACATCTTACTTTTGTAAAATAAACTGCCTTTGTCATAGTGGTATCTCTTGCAAATCCAGATGAAACTAGGAAGTGTAGAGGTGTGCCGTAATAATTTTTAAAAGTTAACTTAGCATTTTTCAACTTAAGAAAATTGATGTTTGTCTTATGTTTTGGGCATAGAATCAGGTTGATTATTGATTTCTAATCATTTCTCTATTCTCTAATTATTATGATACATAATCTGCTGTTCTGTGCAATGGCCAACATACCATCATCAATTTGTCATTTGAGAAACAGTGCATAACCCAAACAGAAGAGTCCACGTTCTCAGTGACTTTGGGGCTGAAGCAGGATTGAAATATATTTAATCAATGTCACATGACTGTCTCAAAACCCAGAAATCCTAAATACTGAAATCAGATGGTTCACTAATACATGTATAGTATTCTTTCATTCCCAATAACAAGATGCTTGGAGAATCTCAAAATCATTCTGAGATCAGACATTTACATTGATAAGCAAATGACGACACGTCATTGAAGGTGAAAAGCTACAGTATGTGTGTTGTTTTATTCGGATGCTAAACGTGCATAATCTGTGACTCTCAATGAATGTAATCTCTCTCTCTCTTATGCTGAGAAGTTATGCTGGGAGTTTGGCTCTCACTGACACACAACTGCGTCTAGGCTTCTCTTTTTTAACTTCCCCCCTACTACCGCAGTCCAAAGCTGATGACCTGTATTGAGATAGGAGGTGATCTTTATCCCATTATATTGTTAACAGCAGAGGTTCACTGTGCCTTCTCTCTCTTTCCCTTTCCCTGCTTCACTTAAGGGACTATTGAATTGCTGGGCAAGCAGCCAGCATAGATCTATCTCTCACGGCGTGCAAGCTGTTCCTGGAAGCCTGCTTTCTCCTTATTTACAGTGAATTGAGCTTTGCTTCCAGAACTCCAAAAACCTCTTTGATTGGCAACCTTGGGGGGAAAAACACTTTAAATTACAACTTCAAGCTATTTTAAAAAATTCTTATAGGACATTGCCTGATTTTTTCCATTCAAATCTGACATGCTAATTTAGGCAACACAATGTGGAGGCCATTCAGAAACCCATGGGTTGCCCTTTACACATTGCCAGATGAGCCAAGATGGAGTAGGGCACACTGTACACATGTAAAAATTAAATCTCTCTCTTCACAAATGTTGTGGAAAACAGCAGCACTCACATGACGCATTGTTGAGTGTATCTCTCAGAGAAGGCATGTCATGTCTTTGCGGTGCCACTGCAGCAGGTGCACCATATGAGATGACAGTTGCTATAGTGCATAGTTCCTATGTTAAATAGAGCAAAGCGTCATGTGCTGCATCCACATAACATTTCCTCAAAGACAGGCAGGCACACCTCCTCCAGTATTCCCAGGGAGGTTAGAATTTTGCTTCTCATATTTGAGTGCAGGGGACTGGACTAGATGACCTCTCGAGGTCCCTTCCAGTCATAAAATTCTATGATGATGACTTATGTACTTTTCTTTGTCGTGAATTCACTGTAACCCATGTCCCGTTGCTACCTGACTCTCTCCACTTTTCAATCTGTGGACTCCAGAGGTGTGAAATCAGAGAGACTAAATAGAAGGTACAGTCCTGTGGGATAAAGAAAGCGAAGGCAAGGTAGCTTCATGCCTTATCAGGGGCTGATGCAGCCCCCAGCATAAGCAAGAGCAGTTTTGGGGACTGCTTTAATTTATGGCAGCCTTACCTGGACTGCCTATGTGCTTCTTTGCTTTGGCACAAAGTGCTATGTGCACACCCCAGATCCACTATCAGCCATGCATAAGGCTGCTTACATCAACCTCATGGTGATCCTCCCCTGGGGGAATTCTTCTCCAGATGTAGTGTCCCCGTTATATTACTATATATACCACTGGAGCAGCATATGGTGGCAGAATGGGGGCCAGACCAGGGCTGGCCTTACCATAAGGCGAACTGAAATGGCCACCTCAGGTGCCGAGAGCAGTGGGGTGCCCCACTTAGGACCCAGAGGTAGAAAATTATGTCTGCTGTGTGCGAGTTAGTGTATTCTCTCCTAGAGTCATCAGAGAGGTGGATTAGTGCTGGAGGAAGGAGGGCACAAAGAGACATAACAGCGCAGAGGAGAAAGGTAGAGGAATAACAGAAACAGCGAGGAGCTGCAGAGGAGAGAGAGAGAGAGAAGGGAGAGGAGGAGCAGCAGTCTTAGTTAACCCCCTCGCTAGCACCCCAGGAGCCTGGACTGATAAACACAAGCTCTCAGGAGCTTGCTGTTCCTGCATGCTACCCTGAACCGCTCAGTAGAACAGGCAGTCAACTGAAGTAATAGGAACCAGTTAGGCCCTTAAGACACTGACATCTTCCCTCACTCAGGCCCTGCTACAGTCGCTTATTGTCCCCTTCAATTGAGTTTAGACCGACTATAGCGTGGTACAGGAACATCAGTCATGAAGAAAGAAGGGAAAACGCCCCCCTCTTAGGGCAGCATTCAGAAAAAGAAATAAGCACAAGGAAAGTTTTCTATCAACAGCAAAGAAGCTCTCTGGAGATACATAGACACAATGTTCACATGGAGCCTTCTGGCCCCAGTGAGATGTGAGTGTAAGCAGATGCTGACTTCCAGTTAGTCAGAGTGCAGGTGACCTGGCAGCCACTGCAGCATCCATACTCTCCATCTCAATATGGATGTAACCATGCACACCCTGAAGAAAAGTGTAGATCAGAGAAGATTGTGGGGAAAAGATTTTAGAGTAGCTAATCTAGATGATCCGCACAAGGTGGATTCACACTTGAAGCAGAGCAACTTGAGGGACTCCTTGTACTCTGATGGACATGGCCACATGCAAATGAAAACTCTATGTTCCCCGACGACAAATGAAAACAGAAGTTTCCATCCTAACACATTTACTGCGTGTGAAATCCGAAGGGTGACACAGTGGAGGCTATTGCTATGGTACTCAAAAAACCAGAATGCTGGTATGTTCTATTGTTGCAATAACTCTTCCATCTAATTTCAGCCATACATTGGTTCTACAGGAAAAAAGGACTGGAAAAATCTGGCTAGAAATCTGGTATGCGATGAGAAGGCAGCAAATCACTGAGAGCATTCCATAGGTGGAAAGAGCTTAGAATGAGACTAAGGTTAACGGACACCGTAGATGATCATCATACAGAAAGGTTGCATCAGAGTCTTTTACTGGCAAAATGTTCTAAAAGCCATTGCCATCGTGAGAATACTTGCTACCACAAAAACCTAGCACTGCGCGTGGCACTTCAGATCACTGTATACGCCAAACAATGGAAACTCCTTAAAACTGTGGAGCTGATGGTCTGATGTTTGCTGCTGTACTCCTGGCAGCATCGGAAGAAGATCACCGAGCCCAAGAAGTGTACACACACCACTACCTTGGAAAAACAATCAAAATGAGATCATACAGTTAGACAACACAAGTCAAACAGAAGATTGTGGCAGATCTGAAGTCAGCAAGATATACTCTGTTTTGTCTGGACTGGAAATTCAAAGCATCTATGTATTTTTCTCTGCATCAACTCAATTGATGGCAATTTTGAAGCAACATCTGGAAAAATCCTCTCTGACACTGAAACCACTGCATTCACACGATGGGAATCGAGTGGCGATAGTGATAAAGCCTATCAAAACACCAATTTGAAAATAGAGTGATTCCATTAATTGACACATTATGGAGGAATAAGCTAGACAGGAACTGGGGACATACAGAGAAAGTATATCACCAGAAACACTTAAGACTTCACAATGTTGCGTTGTGCTAATGTTCTGTGGAGCATGAACATACGTGTTTTGATAATAAATGTCTATGTATAAGAGAGTCTCCAAGGTTGACCGACTTGATAAATCTAGAGCAGATGATACAATGGACAAAGCAAGTCAAATCTACACTACGGGCAGAAGAGGATTTCAAAAACACTTACTGAAGATGTCAACGAAGTTTGCAGAAGACTTTCGACAACTATAAAGATAGTGTTCCCCCAACACATTCAATCGAAATCATCAGAGTCACCGAGAGAAACATTTATGATACGAGCCTGGGATAATCACACTATAATTAGAGCACCCACCAAAATACAAAGTTCAAATTATTGAATTCCTATAAAAGTCTGAATGGCATACAGTCATTGAAGAATGTTCATGCAGGCCTGCTATAACGAATCACTAGCTGTATATTGGGATGTCACTAATGAATAATTCCGAAAACTCTCACGCATACACCTGACAATTGACAGGGTCACATGGATACTATATATATCTATAGGTGGGGCAAGGCCATATAGCTGATGACTTAGTGCACACATGTAGGTGCAGAACATTGAGAAGCCTCTAGAGCGATTACATTTCAGGGATCTATCAACTCGGCACCGAAAGGACTGTTCTGGAATAATGAGGGACAACTAGGAAAATAAGTGACATAAGCACCTTCTCTTCCGATTATGTTGGTTGGCTCCTGTGTAGATACCTATCTTAACACCTCGATATACAGTTGCCAGAGAATGCAGCTCTCCAAGCGAAGTTAATAAAAACACATCTACACCTGCCACAAATTCAGACAAGAAGGACGAGGAGCTGTCGGCCTTTTGCAACCGAACTCTCAGTTAGAATGCATCTGAGCTGGCCCAAACTGTGGACCGTTGAACCGAAGCAAAGTGCTCAGATCTTGCAAAGCCCCAAGAGAGCGAAAGCAACTTGAGTATTCAATAAACAATAAAAATGCCAGTGTTTACTATGCAGACAAGAAAAGTTATATTTGCTGTTCAGGTGTTTGAAAGTTAAGTGTTACTTAAAATTTTTGAACAAGGCATGTGAAGTTCTTAGTTGTCCTTTATTGGGGATAGGTAGCAGAGTAGTACCATGAGAGGAGTAGAACAGGAAGAAGGCAGAATTGAGACCTTTCAAAGTTTTGGCCCAAGCGAGGAGGCATGGGGGCATGGTTTGAGCCCCGCCTCAGGTGCCAAAATGTTGTGGGCCAGCCCTGGGCCAGACTCAACCCCAAGGTGTTTCCTGACACAAAATAATGTCTCTTCTGTTGGAATAAATATTTTCCTTATTTTTTTTAAATGCCAGCAAAGTATTTTGTTTAAAACTCATGTTTGCATCAAAAAAATCACATTGGACATAATGCCCTTGTTGTATTAATCAGCACATATTTATCCTCATTAACCTTAAATAGCAATTAAATGAAATGTTGCATTCGAGAAAGTTTAAGATTGGACTGAAAAATAAATAAGAGGCTATTGCATCAGTGTTGTCAGTTCTCCTTAGTCTTAGTTGTAACCACGGAATCACTATAAGATTGTTTTCAGGCATATAGAGCAATAATCATAGATGGACAAAGCAAAGTCATATCTACAGTCTTACAGTCTTACCGGTCAGAAGAGGGATTTCAAAGCAATGATGTAAGGTTTAGGGGATTTCCTGGGCAATGATGATCGACTTGTGTCAGTGCAGAGCGGTGACATCACCATCAGTGCAATGTTGTAATGACTAATGCGGTTTCATATACAGGCCATATCAAGAAAAATAATGTTCTCTGCTGTTTGTTCAGTAGCCAATCAGTTTCATGAACCAACTCTCAGTTTCATTTAACTTAAGTTTGTAAACCAAAATAACTAAGATTATGATAATTGGTAATATTTTGGCACTCCTAAAACTTAATGAGTGGAGTATTTCACATGTTTATAATTTAGACTGGCAACTTTACATCTGAATATTGACATAATTGCATGTATTTGCCTTTCTTTCTATGAAGCACTTAGCAAACCTTGACTTCTGAAAGCTGGTGTGTCTCTGATTTATTTTGACATGATAATGATAGGCATTTCATTTTTCCACTTGCCAGTTTTTGTTTTAATTTAACATAATCTGTACATAATTAAGAACATACACCTTTGATGGATCAGCTATTAGGTGAAATCTGGGAGTTAATATAGGTCTGATTTACAGAGAAACTGGTGCCCACAGCTCAGTCAGTGAGAGCTGTACGTGCTTAGCACCTTCAAAAATCAGCCCATATGTGTCCAATTCGTCACTTGTTTGGCAAGCATTGGGAACTTTGCCTGAGAAAGGAGAGCTGAATAGGTACTATTGGGAAAACCATGGTCCCATAAAAGTAAATAGCAAAACTCCTGGTGACTTTAGTGAAGCCCAGATTTAACCCAATGTGTTCAGTGAGTCATGTTTTGATACACCTTGGTTTACTGTCGAGTGTGGTCTCATTTTGTTGTGTGGATTAACCATGTACGCATATGAATAATCTATAATCATCACTAAGGCTACAATTTACCCATGGGTATTTTTAGTAAAAGTCATGGACAGGTCACCTATGTGAATGTCTGTTTATTGCCCATGACCTGTCCATCACTTTTACTAAAATTACTCATGACTAAATCGTAGCCTTAGTGATGATTACAGATTATTCATATATTTACACGGTTAATACACACAACAAAATGAGACCTCACTCGACTGTAAACCAAGGGATATCAAAACATGACTAACTGAACACTAATTATGGGGGGAGCTATTCTTGGTGGGGCTGCTGGTGGGGATCTGCTGCTCCGGGGAGAGGACTAGGGGTTGCTGCTGGAGTGAGAGGCAGGGCTAGTGGCACCAGCTGCCAGATGCCTCGCTGGGACTACTGGGCAGCGGCCTGTGCAGCTGGCTCCAGGGCCACTCAAGCAGCAGCCAGTGTGGAGTCACCTGAGCTGCTGGCTGCAGAGTCGCTCTAGCAGTGGCTGGTGTGGCTGTCCCCAGGGCTACCTGAGCAGCTGGCCCTAGAGCCAGCTGCTTGGGCAGCCCTGGGGTCAGCCACACTAGACCCTGTAGAAGTTACAGATCATGGAAAGTCACAGAATCCATGATTTCTGTGACCTTCATGACAGACGTAGAGCCTTAATCATCACTCAGTGAGATATTATATTGCTACAAATATGCTACAAAAATCATTTTCAAGGTTTTCCTGCAGTTAATACAACACATTTCTGTTCATAAAAGATCTCTCACTTAACATGAAGCAAATGCAGTACAGTGGCAACCTGGTTGGTACCTGTTAGTAGCACTTTTCACTACAGTGGTGCTAGCCAGTATTATTACTAACCAACTTTGGCATCAGTGGTAAAGAAATTGTTCTCTAGGAATACACTGGTTAAAATTCAGTCAATAAAATAAGTATGTGGGTAGTAATAATCCCTCTTAAAAAGAAACCTAAACACAATCAGGGCTGACTCCAGGCACCAGCACAGGAAGCTGGTGCTTGGGGCGGCACATCCACGTCCTTGGTGGGAATTCGGTGGTGGGTCCCTCGGTCTCTCTCGAAGGGAAGGATCAGCCACCAAATTGCCAAGCTGCCGCTGATCGCAGCTTTATCTTTTGTTTTTTCCTTCGCCGCTTGGGGCAGCAGAAAAGCTGCATCTCCACAAATGACATGATACACACATTTCAACACATCTCTTGTAAAAACCTGTTTATCTAAAAAAAACTTTAGTCATGATTGCAGTTAGTCACTATTTCAGTAATCTTTTTTTTAAATTAATCCTTCACACTCTTCAAACTATATTGCTTTTCATCCAAGAATACCAAAACATTTAAAAATGTTAAATTAATTATACCTCACTGTACTCCTGTGAGGTAGGGAAATATTTTAATAACAATTAATTTTAGGTTAATTATTTAACCAACTGTAACCAGCGGTGGCTTAGACTAGAGTTTAGAAGAACTCAAAACTCCTAGGGTTGCTCTATACCCGCAAAATCATACTTAGCACCAGACTTGAATCAAGCATACAAAAAATATTGCATTTAGCCTTGTCTATGTTAATTATTTGTGAACTGACTTTGTCTTTTACAAGTTGTTAATTATTCAAAATTGATGTACACTTTATGTGGAAAACATTTCAGAGTGGGTCATTTGCATAGTGTTCTCAGCTCTGATTATTCTGGGATATGATAGGTCTTCAGACTCATATGGTTTTCTTTAAGCTCTTCACCTGACTGATTGAGTACTTTTATAAAGAAGCAGAAGGAAATCAAAGTAACTTTCAAGTTACATGACCGAGTCTTGTGCAAACCTTCATTCTGATGAATCTGCACAAATATTCCAGAGACTTTTGCTGCCTGTGAATCAAAAAACATCAAATAATCATTCACTGAAAACTAACAGAAAGGGATATGAATACAATCAAAGTGAATTCATGAGTCCAAATTCTCTGCTAATGTAAGTAAATGCAGCTCCATTTAAGTCAATAGAGCTATCTTGGTTTAGACCTGCTGAAGCTTTGGTCCATCACTTTTATGCAAATAAATATTTGAAATTAGTTTTTTCCCAACTCATCTCAACACTACCCCTTCCAAACACTCTCCCACTCACACAACTGTGGAAGATTATTGACGTTTAAGTTCAGACATCAATATTAACTTTTGTACTAAGTACATCAAGCCCTGTCTAAAGCTTATTATGATTAATAGTGTGGCTGTGCTATGTGTAGCGGAAAATATTGACAGAAAATGTCAAAACGAAGTTGGGATTTTCAGACTGGATCCTAATCCTTGCCTTCTTTTTATTTATCACAGTTTCATTCCCATGCTATGCCACTTAAGATATCACATACATCTCAATATTTGGGTATCAGTAATTCCCGCCTTGTTTGGACATAGATGAAAGAAATTCAGGAGAGTCAATATATTAATAGATTTGCTGATCCTTTCCAATATTGATACTTTTTTTGTTTCCTAGAAAGTACCTCTTACAGTTTTAGTCACAGTAGAAGTTAATTACATCAAACCAGTAACAACTTTAAGTATGTTAAATGTTCCTTTCCATATGGGAAAAAAATCTCGAATTTATCGTCTTTTTATTTAATATTTGAATTTCTTTTAAAAACAGTGTTAATATTTCTGCTTGAAGTACCTCTTCTATTTTCACTGCACTCATAATTGCATGTGTGAAAAGTAAGTAAAATAGCACCTGCTGTAGTTGTGACTGTTGTCTCTAGGGAGCTAATGTTTCAGAGACAAGCTGAGAATTGGGATGATAAGATCAAGGAATTTCATTAATCCCCTTCAGCTCTTAAATGGATTGTTTTAAATTACATAGATGTCTGTGAAAACAAACCATTCTATGACACCTGCAGGACAGGTAACCATATGGTACAGTAGCTCAGTATTCAAGTGCTATAAAAACTCGAGTATTGAAGGAACCACATAGGACATTGATTATTCTACAGTTAATATGCAGCCAAAAAAACCAAGACAAATGAAATGTAATGACATGCAGTGGCCCTTTGTCATGATCCTTGGATCATCAGAATTCTAGGTATCATGTGGATTCTGTCAACAAACTAATGTCTTCTGATTAGGAATACTGTACACAAGGTCTGCCTGTTGTCTCTATGACAATAATGTCCCCAATAAGCCATGCCAAGAAAAATGACCAGAAGCAGATTTCTTCCAGCTATTATATGTGTTTGAAATATTTTTCTTGATAATGCTGGAAAACTGATGTGCCTGAGTCTAGCCAGCCAAGGTTTGGTCAAAGAAATATAAGATTCATATGCAGCTATTCTGTTAATCTAATTAGGAGCATTTTCATATTTACTTACAGCATATTGAAGACATTGGCCTTGGCATCAGTTTTTTCATGAAAATTTTAGGTGCTATAAAGTAGGTCAGAGCCAAGATTTTTTTTCCTGTTGCTCATGTTAATGAATTCTCTTCTCTCTTTCTTAGAGAGCTGACATAGGGATTTCTGCTTTAACCATTACCCCTGATCGGGAAAATGTGGTAGATTTCACAACTCGTTACATGGACTACTCAGTGGGTGTGCTGCTTCGAAAGGCTGAGAAGACAGTGGACATGTTCGCCTGTTTGGCACCATTTGACCTCTCCGTGTGGGCCTGCATAGCTGGCACTGTGCTTCTGGTAGGACTACTGGTCTACCTTTTGAACTGGCTCAACCCACCACGCCTGCAGATGGGATCAATGACTTCTACAACACTGTACAACTCCATGTGGTTCGTTTATGGATCCTTTGTGCAGCAAGGTAAGAAGCAAAATTTATTTTTAGCACAGAGGAAAGTATACGTGCTATTCCAGCTACCATGGATTCTTATGACTGCTCTATCTCTGGGTGGCTTAGAAGCATCTGTGAGGTCTAAGCTTTTGACATGCAGAAGCCTTCTGTATGTGTGGTGAAAAGCTCAGAATCACTACATGCCAGCCTGTTTTACTTTGTGTTTGTCTAATTCCATAAAAGGCAATGTCTGTCACCACAACTCTCAGACCAGAGTAATTCTAATCTTTTACTAGCAGGTTACTCATAAATACTGTTCATAGTAATTTCTGATGCCAGATCAGACAGAAAATCTTGGATGGTAGCGTTGGGTCTAAATTCAGAATCTTCACCTGTGCACTAGGGTCCTATTACTATGTCTACTGCTGATTCATCTCAACATTTCTGTGACTTCTTTAGTCTCACCAAGGCGTTTTTGATCTTATTGGATACTTTCTCCATTTTCTATAGCATTCTGATTGACTAAGGCCTGGTCTACACTACATGTTTAAACCAATTTTAGCAGCGTTAAACCGATTTAACGGCGCACCCGTCCACACTACGAGGCCCTTTATATTGCTATAAAGGGCTCTTTAAATCGGTTTCTGTACTCCTCCCAACGAGAGGAGTAGCGCTAAAATTGGTATTACCATATTGGATTAGGGTTAGCGTGGCCGCAAATCGATGGTATTGGCCTCCGGGCAGTATCCCACAGTGCACCACTGTGACTGTAGTCCTCAGGAAAGCAAAATCGACTGGAATGCATGTGGACCAAGGTACAATACTAGGACAAAATGCCCGCGCAACTTTTGAAATTTAATTTCCTGTTCGCCGAACCATTTATAGTTCGAAATCACATGGGGAGAAGCAGTGCCAAATCACAAAAAATGAGGCTCCAAACATGAACATTATAGTAGGAGATATCGGATCTGATCGCTGATAAGAAGTGGGGAGACTACAAATACTGTTCTATCAGAGCCTGTTAAAAGTAAGAGACAAAATGCCTGAATCACAAAGGCCCCGTTGAAAAAATTCTCCAGCTAACTAGTGCTGCGTGACGAAAGCGTACACTGAGACAAGCCCTAAGAGGATCGAATACTGGCACACCACGGAGGGAGTCGAAGAGAGGGTATTGAGGACCCCACCTATCCCACAGTCCACAGCAGTCGTCCGAAAAAGTAATTTGCTTCTTGGCTGACCCTCCATGTGGCCTGTACGTTCAAAACACGATTCCTGTATGATTGCTTCACGGCGTGTCAAAGGGTACTAAAGCTCGTTCAAATCAATCATACCGTCTCACCTCCCCACCCGGGAAAGAAAGGGAAAGAATCTGTAATCGTGATTTTCATATGTCACCTCTCATAGGTCTCCTTGAATCTGTGTAGATCGCGATGCTGCACATGAAAGAAGCAAGTATCCACTCTCCTCCCCTACTCCGCGTGCAAAACGTACTACAAGGCTGCTATCCTCGTCACACATCAGCCCAATGAGTCATTCCCATTTTTCCTTTGCGCCCCTGGCTGACCTCAGCCAGGGCACCCATGATAGCACAGACAGTACAGAATGACAGATAACCGTCATCTCATTGCCAATTTACATGGCAGCAACGTACAGAACAACTGAATAACCATCTCGGCTATTCATGCAAAAAGCAATGAATGCTGCTGTAGTAGCGCTGGCAGTAATTCCCTGTCAGTGCATCCAGTACACATAACGGGGACGTTACAAAAAAAAAAAAAAAAAAAAAAACATAAATAGAGAGCTGAACGGGCTCCATGGTTGCCGTGCTATGGCGTCTGCCAGAGCAATCCAGGGAAAAAGGGCGCAAAATGATTGTCTGCCGTTGTTTTCCCGGAGGAAGGAATGAGTGACGACATTTACCCAAAACCACCCGTGACAATGATTTTTGCCCCATCAGGCACTGGGATGTCAACCCAGAATTCCAAGGGGCGGGGGAGACGGTGGGAACTATGGGATAGCTACGGAATAGATACCCACAGTGCAACTCTCCGGAAATCGACGGCTAGCCTCGGACCATGGATGCACACCACCGAATTAATGTGCTTAGTGTGACCGTGTGCACTCGACTTTATACAATCTATTTTACAAAACCAGTTTATGTAAAATCAGAATAATCCCGTAGTGTAGACGTACCCTAAGGTTACTCCTCAGTGTCATTTTTACTCTGTTTCTTCAAACCTGTGCCTCTTGGGCTGAAGTTTAGTCAGATATCCCTGAAGGATTGCAGACTGCTGACCCAGACGTAATAGATAAACTTTGTGTCTCTATGTCTTAATGTTCTGACATAGAAATTAGAGGTTAACACTACTACAAACCAGAATCAGAAAACCAAATCAAATACTGGCTCTGGAAGGGAATGTAGAAGACTCAGAAAACTAAAAATAGTTGGACAAGTGGAACAACAGCCTTTAGCATTTGTACATGCAGTCTTTCATGGGTCAGTACAGGCACAATAGATGCACATGTCTGCTAATCCATGGAGCATCTGCTGTATAAACAACCATCACTGTTGCAGTCTCAAAGCTCCCACATAGCTTGTGGACTTAAGCTTGAACCTGGATGAAATTCTATATATAAAGTGCCTTCCATTGACTTTGGTATTATGAAATGGAATATTTTAGAAATTGCATTATTCTCCCCTTTGGTAGTTGTCCAGATGGTCAAGGTGCATGAGATACCCCATGATACAGAAAGAACCCAGTTTGACTTTCAGATCCCAGCTTGAGTTTGCAGAGTTGACAGTTAAGAAAAACAACTTCTGTTTACTGAACAAATTTGATAAGGACTCACTGAGACACAAGATCCCTTCTGCCACCTTAACCACTCAAGCTCAGCTCTTGACATTGCCAGTGAAGTTTTTCCCAAATAACGTGCTGCCCACAGCACAGGCATCAATTGCACCTTTCAGATGGAACCCATTTTTCAGTGGATGGTGTGTATCCATGGGATTATTCCTTGATATTGACCCTACCACCTGTACCCCATCCCTAACATACTTAATTCTCTGTGACCCCCTAAAGCTGCATATTAAACCTTTCAAAGAGGCAAAGTTTGTTTAATTATCCACTTCACGTGCATGAATTATCTGAATGGTCCACTTTAGCCCTTCCACATAAGTCTCTGCTCCCCAATGTATTGACTTGTTTTAGGGTCATAGCTCTTTTTCAGGCCATGACCCTCTGTTTGGTGCAGATAAAGAAAAAATTCCCAGTCACTCTTGTGAGCCATATTAAACCAATATAAAAGGGCAGGAAGGGGAAAGAATGAGCACTGGAAGGGAGCACAGAGGATGGAGTATGAGAGCCACAAATGAACGAGACAGAAACAAAATAGTCCGGATGGCAGATGGGCAGAGTTGTTGGAAAGAGTGAAGAAAGGACATTTCCTTAGGAGATTCACAAGCATGACTTTTGCTGATAGGATGAGGAGTGTGAGGAGTTACTCGGTGTGAATAAAAGCCACAGGAGGGACATGATGGCTGATAGCACAAAAACTAGTGTGGGAGGCATGCAGAGGAAGCCCACAAGCTTGGAAAACAAAGAGAGGCTTTTACTTGAAAAGAGAGAGCTTACCCTACCATGTGGATTTTCAGCACACCCTTCTCATAATCCTCTGTGAGAAGTGTAAATGCTCCTTTTGTTTCTTTTGCGTGTATAGAGTCAAGGAAGACATGTCTCCTTCAAATAGCAGGTGGAAGGACACCCCTTAATTTGGAAGAAGAGAAAAAGACATGAATTTAATAGGGTTGATAGAAGAATATGTGATGTTTACAGATTGATTTAATCATGAAGACTCAGAGGACCTCAGGATTCTTGTGCAATAGCAAGAGGAGATTCATTTATAATGTCGTCCTGTATTTCACATTCAATTTGTATATAACAAAAACTGTATTAGCTGAAGTTCTATTGTTTACCAACCCTAGTGAATACAGGAAATAATGAAAGTAATTTCCATTGACAGATTAACTGGCTATAGTGGTAGGTTTGCCTTCTGCAGTCACTCGTCATCCACTTTTCATGCAGCAAGGAAGTTGCAGGATTTATTTGTTTTAGAATAGCAAATCTGTTGCTGTTAATTGTGATTGACACATCTTAACCAAGGTAGCATAGGACATTTAAGTACTGTCATGTTCACTTAAGAAATGCTTCGGCTGCTGATTTAAAACATGACAAGGTACTCATTTCTATTATCAAAGCATACAGACACACATATTTGTATGTCCTGCACTGAAAGAAACACAGCTGCATGATCCTAACACTGCTAGAGCTTTGCAAGCACTGTAAATTTTGCTTAGGCCAACCAAACATGTCCTGGCTTCTTTTTGTCATGTTTTAAGTAAACTAAAGACACTTGAGCACAGAGGCTGATTCCAGGCTTAAGCACAGGTTTAAATGAAAAACAGGCATTTAGAATAAAAATAGATGTTATGTTTTAACAAACTGTGTATTCTATTTAGATTAGAATAGAAGGAACTACTTTCACCAGTTAATTCTAAATTAACTAAAATCTGTGCCGCTTATACAATAGCTATGGTCAGTTGTGATAATTTGTATTTTATTTTAAGTTTAGTTTGCTGATGTGCCTTTCAAATCCCATTTGTCAGTTTTAACCCTTGCACTTCCACAAGCTCAAAAACACGAGTGAAAATAAACATATTACCCTACACTAGAATCAAATGGATAAGTATGATGGTTGAACTGTGACTGTGAATTAATTTAACCTTTAGTGACAAAAGTTTAGGTTTTTTAAGGGTTTCCTGAAAGGCAGACAGTGAAGCAAAATGTGCAACTCTATTCACTTTTAATGAGTTACACAAGTGTAACTGAAGGCATAATTGAGCATTCAGAACATTTTTTGCTGGTCATGATGCATGAGATAATACATGACACAGAAAGAACCCAGTTTGACTTTCAGATCCCAGCTTGAATTTGCAGAGTTGTCAGTTAAGAAAAACAACTCTTGTTTACTGAGCAAATTTGACTGGACTCATTGCGACACAAGATCCCCTCTGTCACCTTATATCAGAGGGGTAGCCGTGTTAGTCTGGATCTGTAAAAGCAGCAAAGAATCCTGTGGCACCTTATAGACTAACAGAACGTTATGGAGCATGAGCTTTCGTGGGTGAATACCCACTTCGTCATATGCATGTGGTGGAAATTTTCAGGGGCAGGTATATATATGCAAGCAAGCTAGAGGTAACGAGGTTAGTTCAATCAGGGAGGATGAGGCCCTGTTCTAGCAGTTGAGGTGTGAAAACCAAGGGAGGAGAAACTGGTTTTGTAGTTGGCAAGCCATTCACAGTTTTGTTTAACCCTGAGCTGATGGTGTCAAATTTGCAGATGAACTGAAGCTCAGCAGTTTCTCTTTGAAGTCTGTCACCTTAGCCACTCAAGCTCAGCTCTTAACTTTGGCCTTTAAGTTTTTCCCAAGAAATGTGCTGCCCACGGCCCAGGCATGAACTGCAACTTTTGGATGGAACCTGTTTTTCAATAGATGGTGTGTATCCCACAATGCCATTTTTACAGTCTTTTTCCAGAGTAGAAATGTGATTTAACAGGAAGATCTAATTCCCTTGTGTGTTGTGTTCTAACACCTCCATTTTTTTGTAGGCTAATGAGGTTAAACAGCTTGTTAGTAGGCCTCTGGGCTTATGAAACATGTTATGCTGTGTCCTGTTTGTTGAAAGAAACCATAAGTGGAAAATAAATGGTTCCAGGAGTGAATGGACAATACACCTATTCTACCAGGAATAAAGAGATGTGTAGTACAGTCCATCAAGAGACAGAACACTCCTATTATGTGGATTATGAGGCTGCTATATGGGTTTTGTCTCTTGCTCATTTCTCCTGAACCCCTGACAGAAAGAACCACAAAGATTAAAGCAAAAACAAAAAACAATATAAATCAAAATCTTTCCAACTTATCTATGCATGAGAGGCTTCATTGGTGAGTTAGTTTGGTTTTAAACCTGCACCACTCACACAACACTGATGCAGACCATTTTTATGTTTCCAGTTATTGAACAGCAAATCCGCATCCAGTGTATTAAAATACCTTACTTTATCACTACATATATCCATTGTACTTGATCTCTAATAAAATTCATTACCTCCCCACAGTATAATGTGATGTGTCAAAGGGAGAAATAATTTAGTGCTCTTGGCCAGCTAGTGGCATGGGTTGAGTTACACTAAAAATAAATGCTAATCAGTTCATAGCTCTGTGCAGTTCAGCCAGGCATGACCATTTGTAACAACACCCTTCTCTCTGTAAGCACTTTACTACCTTTGGATTTGCCTTACACAGCATGGCCTGACTAAAACAGAGGAAATGAATAGATTCAGATTGTGGAGAATTTCAAATTTATGGTGAACTTTAGCTTCATGATTGTTGAATTTATTCTTTCTGACTTGCTCATATTCAAGGGAAACTACCAAGTGGCAGAAGACTCACATAATCTATCACAAAACCTCATATAAATGGAAATATTTTAATGGGTTAATGTTTAATTCAGTAAAAACAGGCGGTTTTAGTTGCTGTTATGGGTTGTTCTGTGTGTGTGTTCACAATTTTCTCTGTAGCACTGGAAACCTACTTGCAGCAGAATTCAGGAGTTACAAAGCTCAGGGAACATGACATAAAAGCAGGGCCCTAACCCTGGCCTCTCTACTCCAGGACTCTTTGTCTCTGCCTTCTCTCCCCAAATGTTCTTCCTCTGTCTCCCCACTCCTCACATTTTCCCTTCCATGCTGGTACGCCCCCCTCTCTGGACTCCCATTGATGCTCCCTATTTCTGCTGCCTTCATCTTTGTTATCTCTTCTACCCCTATTTTTGCTGAGAGGTGGACTCGAAGTACACAGCTCACCGTGTAGCCATGACATACGTGTTAAAAATATCCCATAAAGGTCTTAATGCTACTGCTTATAATAGTGTTATGAAAAAAATGATCTGGAAGCTTCACAGGTTTGCCGTGTTTATGGCTTTTACTTCCAGGGCCGCCAAAAGGATTCAGGGGGCCTGGGGCAAAGCAATTTCGGGGGCCCCTTCCATAAAAAAAATTGCAATACTATACAATACTATATTCTCTTGGGAGCCCCTGTGGGGCCCAGCACAAATTGACCCACTTGCTCCCCCGCTCCCGTGAGCGGCCCTGGGAAAAATAAACCTTCTGCATCTCGGCACAAACCCAGTTTTGAGAAAACTTCTTTACAAGGTATCACTGGTTGTCAGCATCAGCTAGTGCTAAAAGGTACTAAAGCTCATTAAAAGGATGGGACAAATATTTCTGTCAAAACCTTTTCTGGATCGAAAACTAGGGGTTTTTAAAAAGCAGAAAAAAATCACGGACAATGGTCTGCTTTCCTTCAAAATTTGTTGTGGTTTCTTTAATTGAAAAGCTGAAATTAGTCTGCCAAAACCTGAACATGGTTTGGGGTTTCAGAAGTGTATGGCCAAATATTTGCTGCTTGCTGTGTTTGATTGTTTAAAGAAATAATAAAAATATTCTGCTTAAAAAAAATCCAAAACTTTTGAACCACCTCAGCTTGGCTCAGTTGTGACCGAACCGCTGAGCCCATCCACTAGAGATTTTCCAGGTTTCTGATACTCTGCTGTTTCCTTGACTCATCCGTCTCATAACTTTGGGTTCTATTTAGGTGAAATAAGAAAGCCATACTGGGTCAACCAAAGGCCATCCAGTCCAGTATCCTATCTACCAACAATGACCAATGCCAGTGTCCCAGAAGGAGTAAACATAACAGGTAATGATCAAGTGATCTCTCCCTGCCATCCATCTCCACCCTCTGACAAACAGAGGTAGGACACCTTCTTACCCATCTGGCAATAGCGATGATGGACTTAACCACCATGCATTTATCTGTTTCTAGGACTGATTCCATAGGTTCCTCCACAAACTGGATATGGTTACTGTGGTTTGTCTTTAGTATAGCTTATGTACATACTCCATGAACTGAGCTTGTTCCAGTATCTGGGATGAGCCTAAGTTGTGAAAACTGAAATGCTCAAAATAGCACATGCATGTGATGGACACAGGTGCTAAAATTAAATTACCCAGGGATTCTCAAACTGGGATCAGGACCCTCAGGGGTCACAAGGTTATTACTAGGGGTCGCGAGCTGTCAGCCTCCACCTCAAACCCTGCTTTGCCTCCAGCATTTATTATAATGTTAATATATAAAAAAGTGTTTTAATTTATAAGGGGGGGTCGCACTCAGAGGTTTTCTATGTGAAAGGAGTCACCAGTATAAAGTTGAGAACCACTGAATAACCCTTGGAGCCTCAGGGAATGCAGGGAGGGGGGTCTCCCTTGGTAGGGTTGGGAAGGATATTGTTTTCTCATGTATACCTCCCAGTGGCTAATTTTAAATGAGCTACCTCCCTGACAGATCCCTATGGCACTGAATTATATGTAGACTATAATTGGCATTTGAGAAGTGAAAGGGATGGAGCCCTATGGAAAGAGCTACAGCTTGGCTCTTCTGCAAGCCTCAACTGCTCAATGAGCTTTAGGGTAGGGAAAGGCTGGCCCCCAACAGCCTGCCCTGCTCCGTATCAACGCACACTTCTGCCCCCCCATGCCCGCTGCCCTTAGAATCCCAATGCATCTGCTCTTGCCTCACCATCCCCCAGAGACCCAACCACACACCCCAGGACCCACCCTGCTCCTGTCCCCTTGATGCCGACCCATATCCACCCCGATGAGTCCTGACAACCCAGATGCCCACATCCAACCCCCCATTCCCTGTCCCCTGACGCTCCTTCCAACCTCTGCCCCTCCCTGTCAGACCCTCTCCAACCTGCCCCTCCTGTGCCTGACTGTCCTGGAATTCCTGCCCCTTAGCCAACACCCCGACCTTTACCCCGCTCCCTCCTCACTCGGAGCCTCAGCGCATCCAGCAGCTTCCCTCGACAGCTACAGCATGGCTCGGCGGGGCTGAACTCCTGCCCGCTCAGAACCGCATGGTAAGGGAGGAGCCATCGGCCCAGAGCTTGCAGCCTGCCCCTTACCACGCGACTCTGAGCGGGTGGCGCCAGGAGCATGGTGCACGATGTCCGGGACGCTCTGGATGGGCTAGGCTCCAGGAGAGGGGCGGAGACGGGGTCGCGTCGGGAGCCCTCCATTCTCGTAGGGGCTCTAAGAGCCAGGGCTGGGGCAAATTGCCCACTTGCCCCCCCCCCCCGCCCCGGGTGGCTGTTTAGTTCTGATTAGGTTAGAACTTTAGTCACAATTGGAGCTTTCTGACCTGCTGTCAGGTGATCAGTAATGTCAATTATGTTCTAATGCCTCTAATGAGCAAATCTTACTGTTTTCCTATTTAAATCCCATTGTATAAGATCAAAGCTCAAGCACTGGCAACTTCTAGCGATTATAGCACATCTTGGAGGGTTAAAAGCCACAAGCCTTCCAGTCATGTCTGTTTTATTAAAAGTTCAAGGTGTGCTATAATCTTCTTACATTGCACTGCCTGAAGTGTACTGTTGCTAATAATTTACTCTGTCATACTTATCTTCTTCTGGCATACCCATAGCAGGAACCATTACCTGTGATGTTTTTCTATTGATATTTCTCTTAATTAACTGTAACCAATATCTACGATTCAAATTTAGAGCAAAACTCTGTCAGTAAAACTGTTTTGAACAAAAGTAGCACTATAAAATGCTATGTGGTGTTAATTATTATTGTTATGGCTGTTCAAATTTACGCCAGGTCCTCAGCATAGATGAATTCTTCTGTAATAACTAACTCATCTGTAGGCTAAGAGCATAAGAGGATAAACTTATTGGCACCGAAGCTGTGCAGTCAAAATCTCACAAAATAAAAGTCTCATGTGTATTGTCACGTAAACAATCTCCCTTCTTCCTGATGCCGTTGAAGGTGAGCTAAGATATACTTGTCATACTAGATAGTAAGGTAAGGGTTAAGTTTCTTTTACCTGGAAGGGTACCAAACACTGACCAAGGACCAATCAGAGACTGGATGTTTAAGTCAGGGGCGGGAATTTGTATACCAGGGCTTTTTTGTTTCTCGGCTGTGAGTAACAGGTTTCCTCCTAACTCCTTCTTATTTCAAATATTACCAAAAGTCTGTGAGTACAAAGGAACCCCAAAGCAATTCGGCTATGAGGAACTTTGGTTGTACAAATAGATGTGGATGGCGTGTCTTTTGTTGTTTTCTCGCTGTGAGTTAACAAAGCTTCTCCTAACTGCTCTTATCTCCAAGTGTCTCCTACACATCTGTGAGTACAAGAAAACCCAGAATCGCTATGAGGAGCTGTGGGTTGTATTTACATGTATGTGGATTGGTTGGACTGGTTTAATCGGGCTATTTTTAAATCAGACTGTTTCTTCATATTTTTATAAGCAAGAGCCTGTATTGAGTTTCTTAATGCAAGATTATTGTTTTGTATTTTCTTCTTTTTTTTTCTATAAAGTTTTCTTTTTAAACCTGGTGAAAGTTCTTTTCTAGTGGAGCAGAGGGAGGGAGGACGCCCAAACTCGGTGCCTCATCTCCTATTGTCCAAGGCGGAAGGCTATAGACAAAGGGAGGGGAATTTCTTGTGTGGCTGACTAGGTCAATACCTAGCTCGGGAAGCTAGATTCTTCTCGGTTGATTTCAAGGAGCGAAGCGTAGCATGCACGGCTAACCCAGGAAAGGGGGGGAAGCTGGGAGAAAGAGAGAGAGAGACCCAGGCTCTGGTCTTGGGGGTCCCCAAGGAAGAGTTGGGGACACCAAGAGAGAGAAAGGGGAGTCAGGCTCTCTCAATTAAATACCTGACGCGAGAATATCCAAGCTGGTAGTGAGCTTGGGGGAGTTTCCGGTAAGCCCCCAGATTTTGGACGCTAAGGTCCAGGTTTGGGACAGGACCAGATTGTGGACGCTAAAGTTCAGGTCTGGGACTGGGAGGCTGAATTACCACAATACTGGATATTGTCATCAAGCTACTCTAATTCCTGGACACATTACCTACAAACAAATCCATGTCATTATCTCAGTTGTCTTCATTCCACTAACAGTTAATCTGTTTGTTTATTTTTCTGTTGTTATTATTAAACCTATACATATGTCCATGTATTTGTGTGTACATGCAGTAGAACTGTCACTTTAAAAGTGTCATTATAACCTCATGATTCTGTCACCCAGTGGTTTTCCATATGCCCCTCAGAGTGGTCCAGACTGTTAACCACTTTATAAATTATGGGCCAAATGTCAAATAAATTGGTGGCTGTGTTGCATTTATCAAACACATACAGAATGTTTGATACATTCATGCATTTGCAAATATTTCACAAGTACATGTTGTCACCTCTGCTTGAAAATCTAGTCCTAGGTCATAGTCAGAGTATTTACAGTATGTTCAGAGTTATGTGTGTTAGTCATTTAAAAATCACTAGCATTAAAATGCTAGTGGATTTGCTTGAAGTTACCCCCATATTGAAGGTAAGTGCCACGCAGTCCTGGCAGGAGCCTGAACTAATGGGTTACTACCTAGCTTTTCAAGTGATGGCACTGTATTAATGGGACAGTATATTTAGATACAGTGCATATGACATACTTGTTGTGAGGAGATAAATGATGATTGAATTTATGAAAGCCCAGAGAACATCCTCCTTCCCCAGGGACTGGCTCCCATCCAGATTAACTGACTGTGAGAAGATGATGTCTCCCTTGGTATAGTACAAATGCCGATTGGGGTCTAGTGAGGCAAAGGAGAAAGTATTATTGAATGCCTGGGAATCCATCCGTAAGAGAAAGGAAATCTATCTCCCTCCCCTCCCCACAAAAAGAAAATTCTAAGTTAATTATTTTTTACAGAGCAGTTTTTAAATTTCAAGAATTTTTCATAAACCTGTATAACATATATGACTTACAGGATGGGTACATTTGAATCAGAACAAGTAATTAACTTTCACTTTATTTTCCAGATTGCACAGCGTATACAGTACATATCTAATTGATGAAACAAAAAGGAATAACTTGGCCAAGAAACAGAGATTTTCTTCCATGAAAAAGCAATCTAACCCACACACACATACACCTGGGAAAACTTAGAAGATGTTCAGTAATTGCAAGGTTAAACTTGCAGACTGGCCTTAGTCACTTGTTCTGCTGTTCGTTTCCTGAACTGCAATTTACACTGTAAACGTGAGAATTTCAGGGTTTAGAAGGCTTTTTTTGTTAGCTTTTCAATCTGTCTTCCACATCCACAGTTATTAAACATCCTGGCCTTCTGTTTGGATGGCAGAAATCTTATCCACAAATTGATCCAAACTTTTCACTAGAGGATACGGTAGGTGCCAGATGAACATGAGTTTAGATGGGAACTCTTGGTAGATTTCAATTCCTTTCAGCTCTGCAGGGAGTCCCTCCTCCGTGGCAGTAGCACCACACTGGTAACCACCCACGTTGCTTTTCTTCATAACACCAGCTGGTATTTTGGTACCAGGAAAGATTGCCTGAAGAGTATAAAAACAGGAAAGGCTCAGACGTTTTTCAAGCTGCCAATAACATATTATCCCTTCATCAGCTGCTGAGTTTTATTCCCAGACCCTCTTCCAATATTAAAATACATATAACAGGAGCAAGCCAAAAATCATTTTACAGAGGAAGCAGATCAAGACACAGGATGAGGCTTTTGAACATGCTGGCCAGCCTGTTGCTGATTGCTGAGCCTGGAGTTCCTTGCCCCATAGAACTCTGAGAGGCATTTTCTGTCTGTCTCCCAGTTTGAGTTAAGTAGGATTATCTTCACTACAGCAAGATCTCAGCATAGGAGTTGGCAGCAGCTAAATTTAAATTCTTTGGGGATGGAAAGGAAGAAATCACAGATTTGGGCTTCATTCTTAAGTGCTTTTAAGGTTATTAAAGTGATGTTGAGCTAATAAGTAATGAAACCTGCGTGTAAATCACCAAATGAGATGAATGTATATGTGTTGGTCTTAACCAAGATTCTCCTCAGCTGTGTAGGGCAAAGGTAACAGGGAAGATGGCAGATAGGAAAGCTTCTAGACCCAGACTGCTAATGAGCAATGATAATAGATCCGTGTAGTTGAGTGGGATCATCAGGTTTTCGTGCCTGGAAATAGCAGCTAGCAGAATTCTTTAAGTATAAACATATGTTTAATTTATTACAATAGCCCCCCACTTCTCTGCAGAAGTAAACATCCATTGGACAGTTAAATCAGCTTTAAGGCTGATTTGCACTTCTGAAGAATCTGACCTACTGATTTCAACAGAGTAATTGCTCATTCACACCAAGAATCAGGCTATTTAAATATGTGGCCTAATAGTAGTGCAGTTAAATAAATAAACTGCATTACAGTAATATTCAAGTCTACCCTAAATCCTTAAAAAGCTAAAAGCTTTCTCTGTGTGCTGTGAAAAATCACTGCATTACTTTAGGACATCTAGGTTTTGGTGAGCTTTTCAATAACGTTATTGGACACATTTAAGATGGAATTTCAGTCTAAACTTCAACATTTACTTACTGTTGTAACTTAATAACAACTCCTAAATTAGTCAGGGGTGAACTCCACAAGATTAGGAGTTGAATTCAGACAAGCACTCCAAACTTTGGAGTCTTATTAGAGTTCTTGAATCTGCAAGATTGAGCTATTGTATATGAGGTATTTATGGTGCCCCCACCACCATAGTATTAAGGTGTCAGTGTCTGGTGCTGGAAATTGGGAAATAATCCCAAGGACAAGTGTGTCTTAAGGTTTCTAGTGTTTCTTAGTAGGTTGGAAATAGCACAGTAACTGTTCTTTTTGAATTTTATCATTTCATGTTCCATTCCCACCAAAATTTGGAAGGACAGAGATGAATGCAAATGAAAAAGTAATGAGGAGCAAAGATAAATGATCTCACAATGTTCAGAAAAGCTTTGGTCAGTATTAGAAAAGGGTGAAGTTTTGTTGGAAAAAGCATGTTTGTTTGTCTTTTTTCCCCTCCACCAGTTTGTTCATTCTTGCCCTTCCTAATATTGTTATTGGATTGTCGTTTAGTTTCCTTGGTGTTCTATTAGCTCAGTTTTGGCCAAAGGGGAGTCTTCCCTCCTAACAGCAGAGTGTTCATAATGCCCTCCCTCTCTGGGTAGGCACAGAGATCCAGTAGTGCTTTAATATCTCATTAATGATATTAAATTGAGCAATGTTAAAATATATGTACATATGACCCGTTTTCAGTTAACTCACAGTTCCTGTTACTATTCCTGAAGAGAGTACATATAATATCCTGGAACACCCTGTTGACAAGGTACCGCTGTCTCAGTTGTATACAATTAGGCTTCTTGCTCTGTTTTGTATTTGTGCAGTAGAGAATAATTATGGTTGGATTTTCAAAGGTGTTGAGCATTTGTAGCTCCCATTAACTTCCATGGGGTTTGTGGGTACTCAGCACTTCTGGAAATCTGGCCATGTGTGAGTTTTTGCAGCATTGGATGCCATAGTCTATAAAATAATAACTGACAAATGCATATCTCATGGATTTACGGTAGTTACAGCAGTGTGTTTACATGTGCATACAGTGGGGTATAGTGCAAATTAATGGGCTTGATTTTGATCTAATTCTGGTCAGAATTGGATCCACTGTGTGGGGACACTAGCACATATACAGAAATTCTCCAGATGTCAGATAGAGACTATACCTCAGAACTGGTGTTTGTACATCTCCAGACATAGGGTCACATAGTGGAGTTTTGAATGTGAAATTATTGCACTGAGATGTGTAAAAGTAGTAAACAACAGTAAGATTATATGCTCAGACACACTTTTTTGTTGTGTTGTTGTTTTTTAAAAAACACTATTGACCAAATTGCAGAGTAATATTGCAGAATTATTTATGATTATATAATTCAATTAGGTGGTATTTGGTAATCCAGTAATTTAATTTAAAAAGTGTGTTACTGGGATATTTAAGAATGGACTTCATCAACTTTAACTCGAGGCTAATACAGTACTTTTTGTTGAAATGTAAACAAGAGATGGACCTCAAGATTCATTTTAGAGAGACTGGACAATAGCAAAATTTGGATTAGAGTTCAGAGTCCAAACACTTCAGAACTTGAGGGTGTTTTGATTATAATAATGGTTCTCAACCAGGAGTACATGTACCCCTGGGAGTTCGCAGAGGTCTTCCAAGGGGGTCCATCAACTCATCTAGATATTTGCCTAGTTTTACAACAGACGATATAAAAGCACTAACAAAGTCAGTACAAACTAAAATTTTATACAATTACTTGTTTGTGCTGCTCTATATACTATACACTGAAAGTAAGTACAGTATTTATATTCCATTCCATTTATTTTAACTTGATATGGTAAAAATGAGAAAGTGAGCAATCTTTCAGTAGTAGTGTGCTGTGACACTTTTTTTTGTATTTTTATGTCTGATTTTATAAGCAAATAGTTTTTAAGTGAGGTGAAACTTGGGGATATACAAAACAAATCAGGCTCCTGAAAGGGGTACAGTAGTCTGGAAAGGTTGAGAGCCACTGGCTTATAATATACATTGTGTGATAGACCCAGGCCAGCTGGGAACAGCAGAATAGTAGGAGAGAGATATACTGGCCACTGGATAAGCAGTTTTCTGTTTCCTGAGTGACCAGAGCAGGGGCTGCTCCAGGCTAATGAGAATACCTGACTACAGTTAACCTGCTGAGAGTCAGGTGAGGCTGTTAAGCACCTGACTCTAATTAAGGCCCCTCTGATGCTATAAAAGGGCTCACTCCAGTCAGGCCGAAGGGAGCCAGAGGAGAGGAAGTGCATGCGAGGAACTGGGAGCAAGAGACGCAAGAAGCTGGGAGTGAGTAGGCATACAGCTGGAGGACTGAGAAGTACAAGCATTATCAGACATCAGGAGGAAGGTCCGGTGATGAGGACAAAGAAGGTGTTGGGAGGAGGCCATGGAGGAGTAGCCCAGGGAGTTGTAGCTGTTGCGCAACTGTACCAGGAGGCACCCTAGACAGGGCCGGTGCAACCATTTAGGTGGACTAGGCGGTTGCCTAGGGCACCAAGATTTGGGGACACCAAAAAGCAGCACCCTCAATTTTTTTTTAACTGGTTGTGTGGCCTGCTACTGCTGGGATGGAGAGGGAGTCTGAGCTGCTGGCAGCAGCCGGCAGCCTAGAGGTTCCCCTGGGTCAGTGCGCTGCCACGGCAGCTGTCAGCCCAGGGGTTCCACTGTGCAGTTGCTGCTTCACTTCTCCCACCTCCCAGGCTTGCGGTGCCAATCAGCTGTTTGGCGCTGCAAGCCTCGGAGGAGAACTAGAGCAGGACAGCGTGCTCGGGGAGGACGCAGAGCAGAGGTGAGCTGGGGTGGGGAGATACCGCAGAGCTCCTCGGTCCAGGGGGTGGGGAGCTGCCGCGGGGTGCGGGGAGTTGCCACGGGGGCGGGGAGGCACACTTCAGGGCAGGGGGGGCGGGGAGCTGTTGCAGGGTTGGGGGGAGCGCAAGGTGGAAGTTTCGTGCCCTAGGCGAAACATCCTTGCACCAGCCCTGACTCTAGACAGCTTCAGTCCACAGAGCCCTGGGTTGGAACCTGGAGTAGAGGGCGGGCTCGGGTTCCTCCCAAACCTCCCAACTTCTGATCAAACACAGGAGGAATTGACCTGGAGTGTGGCTTCTACCAGAGGGGAAGGTCTCTGGTCTGTTTCCCGACCCACAGGGTGAACCTGTGAGGCAAGCAAATTCGCCAATAGGCGCAGGACCCACCAAGGTAGAGGAGGAACTTTATCATAATTGTTATCATTATAAATTTTAAGCAAAAAATACATTTTGAAATATGTGTCTAAATCCATATCTCAGCACCTAGATACAAGTGGCCTGGTTTCCACAGATGCTGAACACTCACCATTGCCATTAACTTAAAGGAGACTTCCCTACATTTGGATACAAGTAACTAACATTAGGCACCTAAACCTGAAAACTTTATGTACAGTCATTGCTCTTCTTTTTTTTTTTTTTTGACAGCAGAGGAGGACATTGAACATCACTTTTATGATCCATTTTCTAACAACTTTCAAATTACACTTTTAGGAGCACAGTAAGCTCTATCTATCTTGCTGTCTGTCTGAAATTACAGCACTAATCACTTCTGCGTCTAGGAACTAAATTATTGCACATTATTTGCAATATACTTTTTCATCTATAATGCATTGCATTTTTCATTAGAAAACTTAGCAGATTTTGCAAACTCTGTAGAAGGATGGAGTTCAGTTGTTGCAAAAGCTACTGGTGCCCTATGTGAGTCACTGCCTTTGAGACTCTGGGTTTGTGTATAGCTTCTGCAAGATCCAGAGATTCATTCTTACAGCACTTGGGCTGTAGACCACTAATGCTGGATAGTAGAAACCTAGATCCAGAAAATCTGTGTGTCAGAAACATCACTGATGTTATGATGTTACCCATTTGCTATGATGCACTTCCCATTTCATTCTTTACCTCTCTGTCACAGTGTCAGGGAGCTGGGTGGGAAAACAAGATTTATCGCTGAAAAGGGAATTAATAAATGTACTATAACTAATATAGTATGCTAATATAATCTTAATCAGGTAATTATTAAAGGACTGCTTGGCCTTTAAGGATATTGATTTAATGGGAATTAATTTAATGTTTGAACACAGTTTGTGTAACATTATCATTGGTAGTGATGCAGAAAATTGGAATGTCAGCTCAGCTGAAAAGAGGTTAGCTTTTCCATTATCACACTGGATCCCAGTGCCTATGGAATGCAGTTAATAGACCTCTATTTTATTATTTCAATATATATTTAAATGTTTTGGTTTTATCTAAAAGTCACTGAGTAGAAACAGTGGGTGACAGTATTTATCACTGTGGTATTGTTTAATCAGGGGCTAGATTTCCTGTCTAACTGAGGCTTATGAAAGTTCATTGGATTTTGTATTTGACTTGCCAGTCCTCCTTCCTTTCCTTTCTCCCTAGAGACATACACATACTCTTCCTTTCTATTTTCTGCCTTTCTAGCCTCCATGCTGCTCATCCAGTGTAGGATAAAGCAACAAAAATACTTAATAGGGATAGGTTTATAGTTATGAAAAAGATACCAGCATAAAAAGATTAAGAGCAGGCTCAGTGCGCTTCTGCAGGATGTTATAAATAGAATATTTTGAGACAATACTATGCACATTCTAGTCACACCTTAGAAGCTCGCTCTTGTGACCCATTCAGTTTTGAATTGGTAACTGTATATATTGGAAAGCCATTGTGAGATGGGATATATGGGTGAAACTCCTGTTTGTTTGGTGGATGTTGTATCTGCTTATCCCAGGACTTAATCTGATCTTAGGTGTCAATATAATATAAATTAGTTTCCCCCTTTATAGTACTTCTAACAGTTATTCAAGATGTATACACACATGTGTGCACAGGGAGAAGGGGATTCCGTGTCTTTAACAAGTGATTGAAAAAACACATAGATTGAGGACATGTCTGGTAGGCTTTTGCAGAGAGATTCATTTTCAAACAAGTTTTCAACTGAGGAATTCTATAACCATTCTTACCATGTCTTGGCAGGATGTTCCACAGTGCAGAGGTACAATGGCTAAGTGATTAAGCTTCTCTGTCCCCAGACTGAAACCCCACACAGCACAGGCAGCAAGTTGTCCAAACATGGTACCTGAAGAAATTTGTCAAACAGATAACAGGGACTAAAATTCATAAATACTTTGTAGTTTAGCAGTACCGCCCAAATACTGGACACATCACATCGAGTGTAAACAAGAGGAGCTGCTCGTAGAAGATTTCATAGATGCAGTACTTATTACTTTACAATCACAGAAAAATGCCTGCAAGAACTGAAAAAGAAGCAAGAGGCAGATGAATGGCTGAGCAATAGCATGACTATGCAAAGAGGATTGGAGAAAAACAAACCAAGTCAGAAATTTCACTGAAGACATATTGGACAGTTTCTGTGGATCTTCTCTCTTGTTGAAGGAGTCCAGACTGATTATCGCTACATCAATGCAACAGGAAATCCTTGACAGAATGCATGAGGGACACCGAGGCATTACAAAATACAGGGAAAGAGCTAAACATGCTGTTTGGTGACCTGAGCTGAGCAAACAACTACAACAGCAAGTTGAGAAATGTGATATTTGTGCTCGCTTGAGAACAAACCCATCAGAACCATTATTACAATCTTCTCTATCAGAAGGGCCAGATAGTGATATTTTCTATCTGGATAATACAACCTACCTGTTGATGATTAATTATTTCTCAAGATACATTGAAATTGTCAGGTTGTTTAACACCTTATCAAGTGCAGTTGCTGAAAGAATAAAAACCCGTTTTTGCCTGTTTTCAGATTCCAGAGTAAGTCATTTCTGATGCTGGTTTTCAATTTTCCTCTGCGATCTTTAAGAGGTTTGCAGATACCAATGATCATGTCTAGCCTCCACTTTCCCTAGAGCAGAGGTTCTCAAACTGATGCGGAATATATTCTATGGGGGAGGTGTGAGAAGCTTTGGGGGGGAAAATTTACTGAATGCATTTTAGCCACAGTAATGAATAACTAGAAAACTGATTCCTCCAGACATATCAGGTCCTCAGATGGCACTGTGCATTGACAGATTTCTGTTATGCTTGCATAGCATTACACAAAGTTGTTGCCATCTGTCCGTTAATCCATTTGCTCTGATGCGATGTACACATTAAATTGTAAGTATAGACCATAATTGCAGTTTTCCTTTTGCTCTTAATACAGTGGGCCATTGGCTCTGTTTGAATCAATGCCTTACTATTTTTAATATGTAGTGAGAGTTGCATGTTGATTTTTTTCATCGGTATATGTGCTTGTGTGACAGGGTGGGGGAGAGAGGCTGCTTAAACTACTACAGATACAAAGAAGGGGGCACAATCCAATAACTTCGAGAATCACTGCCCTAGAGCAGTGGTTCCCAAACTTCTTCCACCACCTGTGCAGGGAAAGCCCCTGCTGGACCGGGCCAGTTTGTTTACCTGCCACATCCACAGGTTCAGCCGATCGTGGCTCCCAGTGGCCGGCTGTTCGCTGCTCCAGGCCAATGGGAGCTGCTAGGAGCAGCGTGGGCCCAGGGACATACTGGCCATCACTTCTAGCAGCTCCCATTGGCCTGGAGCAGTGAACCGCTGCCACTGGGAACTGCAATTGGCCAAAACCTATGTACACAGCAGGTAAACAAACCGGCCTGGCCCGCCAGGGGCTTTCTCTACACAAGCGGCAGAACAAGTTTGGGAACCAGTGCCCTAGAATAGTGGTGAAACAGAATATGAGGTAAAGACAATGAAACAACTTTCTTCTAAATCTTCAGATTCTCATCTTGCCCTTTTGGCTTACCAGTCAATACCTCTACAAAGTGGATTCAGTCCTGCAGGACTATTCGTGGGAAAGAAGTTGAGTTCTATTGTCCCAAACATCCCTTCTCAAATGGATGCTTACTAGCCTGACTTCCTGAGACTATGAAGAAAGAAGATTAATATAAGTTTTGTCAGAAGCAGGACTTTGGCAGGCACCACAGAATCAAATCTTTGAGGGTAGTGAATCTAAGAGCTCATGTCTAGGTGAAAATATCTCAAGAAAAGGGGACAGTGAAGTGACTTACAGGAACCCCATGCTTCTACTTTGTTAGTGTGCCAGCAGGAATCATCCATCAGAGCTGGTGTAATTTTGTTGGGTTCCCAGATGGACATCTGGTACACCCTGATTGATACCCCCCCCCCAACTGAACCTGTGAAATACTCTATCTACCCACATAGAATGAGGAGTGTATCCTGTAGATCCTCTCCCTGAGATGACATATCCAACTACAGAAAGGTGGTCTCCTACATTCCTGGAGAATGACATAAGATCTTGAGAAGTAAAGAAAATCAGAAGACTGGTATACTAATGTCTTAAAAAGGCAGAATAAATCTCTGACCCAAGGCTGAAGGTTCAAGAAATCTACCTTGTCCTTCACAGGGCTTGTGTTGATAGTTCACTCCTACTACACATTGTTCTTTAATGAAAAGTTTGGATAAAGATGTCATAAACCTGTCCTCAGCAGACTGCCCGCTGAGGAGCTACATGGTGAAGTAAACAAAACAGTCTGCAGTCAGCAAACAGGATTAAATAAAGGTATGAAGAAAAAGACGGAAGGAAATAAACCATAAAAGAAGGAAAAGAACCTCTGTAGCCATCTTTGGTCAGGATATTGGCTTCTCTTACTTCAGAGGGTCTTGGAAGTATCACAATCCCCTTCAGAGTTCACTGGGTCTGCATTACAAGTCTTAGTCTTGTTCCCCTTCTTAGCTCAGGGGATCTGTGGCTTCATTCCACGAACTCAGGGACTCTGGGCTCGCTCTCTCTCTCTCTCTCTCTCTGGGAGCTGGGAAGCACAACAGCCTGTTCCCTTGGGGGAGTTCCCTTCTTTTAGAACCTCCTCCAGTCCTCACATAATTAGCGGGTACAGAGGGGCAGGGCCACTCCAGCCCAAAGCAGGTCCTTAACCCCTTACATGCAGGTGTGGGGTTCATATAGTCTGTCATAAAAGGTTTTATCACCCTTTGCTTTTCACAAATGCGTTCCACTTTCTGAACGTTTACAGCCACTATTCAGTGTGGCCACTGAGGGAATATAGCAAGGAGGTAAGAGTCTGTGTCTTCAATCTTTCATTCACCCTGAGCACATCCTGGGTCTCTGTAATCTCTCCATGAACTGTGGGCTATACCTTGAGCTAACTTAAAATCAGTGGTGGCACCATTGCTTCAGCGTGCAGCTGCACATCTGGCCACAGTCTTTGGGCACCACTAGTGCTTAAATAATAATACATGATCAAGTGCTACATCTTTAGAAAATGAGAAGAAAACAAAAAATTGCTTTACCCAACAACTCCTATCATCAGAGAGACTCAGCTGGCATTCAGAATTAATGCAACCAGTACTCACACAACTCTTGAGTTCAAGACATTGTATAGCAATATAATATCTGTGCCCCTCCACAGTTTGCTGTTTGAAAGAGCACAGTTAATCTGAGAACCAAATTATCTGAAATTTTTCATTGCTGAAGAATGACTACATTCTGGGGTTAAGAAAAAAAGAAAGAGATCATAGAGAAAAAAGGGGTAGCAAAAAACAAAAAAGCTATGGTGAGCACTTGTATATATTGTTCAGGAACCTGTAAAAACTGGCTGCTGGTCCTGTCTCATGCTCTGTTCCTTTCCAATCCTCGTTCACTGCAATCTGTTAATATTTGAAAGGCAGAGTAACTCAGCTACTGACTTACAAACTTTATTTGTATCCATGTGAACTAAGGATGCAACCCCAATTCAAGAAGCCATATTCTTCCCATCAATATTAAATCTGCTTGGGAACCTTGTTTACAGGCTCTGACATTGGGATCTACATGCCCACTATCTACATGTCTAGTGTCACAAATGACATCATTTTCAGCAAGATGGCTGCCTCCAGCCAGCACTGGACTTGGAAATGCCCACTGTAATTTCAAGTTTAAAAATAAACATTTCACCATTTATTCACGGTGACAAGGGCTTTTTTCTTTTTATAATTCTGTGATCTTTCATTGTTCTGCGCTGGGCAAATGAGTGCAGCTTTCCTTGAAACCAGCAATTGACATACTCTTGAAAAACAAGGTGGTTGCATGCCCTCTAACTGTTTTGAATGATTCACATTCAGTCCCATGCTACAGAGTAGCAGGTTGTTTCTGGGCTGTGGTATATGCTGTCTGTGCCATTCTTCAGCTAGCTAACCCCTCTTCTCACCTAGAGCCTCACCTTATGTTCTTCCCTCTCAGCAGTCTTCAAATCTACTGGCTGTAAGAGAGAATAACTTAAAGTATTGGAAACTTGAATTGGAATTTTACAGGAATCACATTATCCCTCAGACAGTTTTGTTTTCTCTGATCTTTGTGTCTGTCCAATAATGTATTAGGTTGTTTCATGTTGTCAGGGCAACATGATTTTCCCCCAGCCTGCTGATATATTACTAGAAAAATTGTCAAGGAAAGGGGAATAAACAGAAACACATGAAGACTAAGGATGAATTGACTTTCTGAAGTAGGCAAGAATTACCTACAAATTCAAGTCATTACTAGGCATCATTAAGGAGAGCCATTTACTAAGGAAAATATCTTTTTAAAAAATAGAGTGACAAGTAGAGTGAGATAATATCTTTTATTGGACCAACTTCTGTCCAGTAAAATATATTACCTCGCCCACCTTGTTTCTTTAATATCCTGAGAGCAACATGGCTATAGCAACACTTGTAAAAATTATTCTTCATTCATAGTGTTTCATTCCTAAACACAGTGTGAAGAATTAAATATAGATTCAATTTAAGTGACTTTCAGTGAACATAAAAAGTGTGAGATAGATTGCACTGAAGACTGGATTCTATACCATCCTACCAATGTGGAAGGGGCAAGACTAGAGGATATTTCATGTCTGTATTCATTAATGTCGGACTTGAGTGGAAGTTGTGGATGTGCAGAACTTTTCAGGATTGAGCTCGAAGTGCTTAGTCTCTGGTAAAACTGTCAATGGAGTGCTAATTAGTGGTGCTTTTTGTTATAGGGACATGTATGTGTCTTTTAGGAACTGGAATGATACCAACCAACTCGTTTCACAGAGGTCACCTAACATCTGTCAGAGGGTAATGACGTTCAATCATTTCCAACGTAGGGCTATATTCTACTGTGTTTTGCTGGTGTGATGTGAGAGGAAGGTGACAGGGAGGAGTGTATAGGAAGTCTTTATATATAGCCCCATATAATGTGTATTTTAATATATGTATAGTAATATAATACTGTAGGTAATATATTTTGTGGCATATATATTAGGAACCCCTAATGGACAAAAGAGCACTAAGGAAACGGTGTCCATAAACCACAGCCCCAGTGCGCCTGCATATAACTCTGTCCTGGATGGTCTGCATGGCTGTCTCCCTACTACATATGCTACAATCATTACTAACCAGTGCTAGCTGGGTATCCAAAGTGCTCCTTTTTAGACCAATAGAAATATGCACCCAATAATGCATCTGCCAGACTCACCCCATAAAATCCTGGCAGGATTTTAAGAAGAATCGCCACCTTTTCTGCTCCCCATGTGAGCACTAGCCAGCAGAGGATTTGATCCTCAGACTACATATGCACTAATGACAAAAGGCTCCATAACCCATTGCCACTATCCTGAGCCACTGAGTTCCTCCCTGCCCTACCAAAACAGTGAGTTTAGATGAAAACAAAGCAGACTTTTCTCTTATAAGGTTAGAGGTCACAATAAGTGAAATGTCTGAGCTGACTGTACAAGAACAGAAGTCAGCATAGCATGAAATCCTTCTGATTCATCCGCCTAATAAAACTCCAAAGAGAGGATCTTATGGCAGCAAAATGTCTCTTTCAGTTTCTGCTCCTCTTTTGCGAGGGAATAAGAAGCTTGACTCTGTCGCTGAGAGAAAGTATCGGAATGCAGTTGCTGTCTGTGCTTTCTCAAAATGCCTGTTTTTAAAGCATCAGTGTAAAGGATGGAGTCTGAGTGGGACTGGGGTAAATTTCATACCAGGGAAGTGCAGAACTATTTTGAAATGCACTCCCTACAAAAATGGTGAAAAATTGTACCAGCATATAAGAAAATGTGTGCTGTATGCCAATCTGTGTCCTCAAACTGCAGTCATTAACTATTGATGCTGAAGCTCTGTTGATTAAGGGCAGGTCTTTTTCACAAACAGCTGTGTGCACTACAGAGACTTCCTGCTGAACCAGGCATTTTCAGATATTTAAAGCCTCATGAATAATGTGGGTCTGAAAGAAGAATGCACAGAAGTCAGGAGTGGGAAGAAACTTCAGAGGGAAAGAAGGACCACTTTGAGCAGTACCAGGATGCTTGGGGTGGGAGGCGGACGTATAAATGGTTAGATCAGCTCCCCAATGAGTAGGATCCTTGTTTGAGAATTTCAACTGTGCATAAAAAGCAGGTGGGTGACTTTCAATGGTCGTCTTCTTTCTGCCAACTCATTTCAATTAAAAACAGTGGGAAGCTACTTTTAGTTTTATTCATGAGGTTGAAAAATGAAATTGCAAGCAGGGTTAAGAAATTGCTGGCATCCCCTTCATCTCTCCACCTATTTCAATTTAATTCAGAGCTAAACTGCAGGGATTGGCACCTGAAGGTTAAAAGAACAATCAGCCTGTTGGGTTAATTTGGTATCTCCATCTATTTTCATTTGATTGTCATTTATTTTTCATTGAAAGATTCCAAATGCATTACAAAAACTCCTGTAAAGTGGAAATATCTCATTAAAGGATTTCATTTACAACTTGTGCTGGACATGAAACCAGGTCTCCAAAAGTTAAAGTTAATTTTGGTCTTCAAAAAGTCCTAATATTGAAATAGCATCTACTGAGATGATCAGGAGATTTGTATTTCAGATAGTATCAGAGGGGTAGCCATGTTAGTCTGGATCTGTAAAAGCAGCAAAGAATCCTGTGGCACCTGATAGACTAACAGACGTTTTGAAGTATGAGCTTTCGTGGCTGAATACTCACTTCATCAGATGCATGTAGTGGCAATTTCCAGGGGCAGATATGTATATGCAAGCAAGCTAGAGAAAAGGAAGATGATATCTGTCTGTATTTGTGCAAGTTTCTTCATGAGGTTGATAGATTTCCACTCCATACAGCTAAATGCAGTGCCTTGCATGGTGTCAAGTATCAGAGGGGTAGCCGTGTTAGTCTGGATCTGTAAAAGCAGCAAAGATCGGCCATTTCTAAGATTCTGCTATAGTGGGCCAGGGAGGTTGAAGTGCTCTCCTACAGGTTTTTGTATATTGCCTTCCTAATATCTGATTGTGCCATTTATCCTTTCCATAGAGATGTCGATTTGGCGATGACATAGCAGAGGGGCATTGCTGGATATAATGCATATATTACATTGGCGGCGTGCAGGTGAATGAACCGGTGATGGTGTGGCTGATCGGTTAGGTCCTGTGAATGGTGTAGTGTGTGATATGTGGGCAGAGTTGGCATCGAGGTTGTTGCATGGATTGGTTCCTGAGCTGAGCTACTATGGTGCGGTGTGCAGTTACTGGTAAGAATATGTTTCAGTTGTCTGTAGGCGAGTACTGGCCTGCCACCCAAGGCCTGTGAAAGTGTGGGATCATTGTCAGGATGGGTTGTAGATCCCTGATGATGCGTTGGAGGGTTTTAGCTGGGGACTGTATGTGATGGCCAGTGGAGTCTGTTGGTTTCTTTCTCGGTTTGTCTTGCAGTAGGAGGCTTCTGGTACATGTCTGGCTCTGTTGATCTGTT